>NC_079228.1:31336475-31353975 GCF_029633865.1 Lampris incognitus | reverse complement strand
GTCAGAAAATCCATCAACAATGATTTCAAGATGCAAGCGCTGTGGGGGCACCGCCCCGCCAAACGAACAATGAACAGCTTTTGGAGAGCAATGTCACAGCTGCGAGAAGCACAACCACTTCAACAAGCAACGCAGATCAGCAAAACTGGGCAGAGCACGCAGACGGGTGAATCAGCTGAGACGGGATTCAGACAGCGATGACACATTCGCCGTCGAAGGCCTGTCATTACATGACGATAATGACATAAACCCTGTGAAAACTGTTGGTGACGGTTACAAAATGGAGGGACGTTGTCCTGTGACAATTACTGACAACCCCTTAAGTTAAAACTGGATACAGGGGCCAAAAGTGATGTCACTTCTCTTTACACATACAAAGTCATGAGGCACACTGAAAAACTGTACAAGCCACACAAACAAGTTAGACTTGTTGCTTTCGGAGGAGCTATGATCAAATCGACTGTTGCGGGGAATTTACATCGCAGGCTAAGCGAGCAGCCGCACAACCTGCAATTCCAAGATGGGAACTAAAGTGCACAATCCATTCTAGGCCTTCAGGATAGCCTAAGGATGAAGCTTGGTTACCTTCAGCAAAGAGGTACACCACAGAGACACTGTTCAAGATCCAACTCTGTCACAATGAGTGTTTGAGGAATCATCTACTACTACTACTTTCGGCTGCTCCCGTTAGGGGTCGCCATGCAGATCTATTCAGCGATGATATTGGCGACTTATCTGTGAAAGTAAATCCAAACGTGACACCAGTTGTTAGTTAACCCCCCATGCTGCATTCCTGTGGCGATGCAGAAAAAGGTGACACAAGAGCTCCAGAGAATGCAGGCTCTAGGAGTGATCGAACGTCTGGAACAGCCCACAGAACGGGTTTCCAACATGGTTGCCACGCATTTAAAAAAAATATGAAGAGATTGATGACGCTTGCATCTGCGTAGATCCAAGAGATCTAATTAATGCGCCCTCACCATCCCATGCGCACGTACAGTGGAGGAGGTAGCAGCACAGATGTCAGGCGCTACTATTTTCTCCATCCTCAATGCAAAAAGCTCTTTTTGGCAAATCAAATTCGATGACGTCTCATCTCTCCACACATTTACGACTCCTTTCGGCAGATTTAAGTTCCTGAGGATGCACGTTGGCATTAACACCGCCTCTTAAGTTTTCCAAAGAGCTATGGAACAAATCTTTGCTGGATACCAACGCACAAAAGTCGGGGATGACATCATTGTTGGCAGCAAAGGAGTTGTGGAGCATGAAAGAAACCTGAAAAAAAGTGCTGGATCGAGCCAGACAGGTAAAGCTCAGCCTCAACCTAAAAAAAGTGCAAGCTCAGGCTCAAGGAGGTGAGCTATGTCGGATACATGTTCACAAAGAACTTAAGGCAGATCCAACAAAAATCACAGCAATTAGTGAAATGCTACCTCCATAGGACGAGACAGCTCTCCAACGCTTCCTAGGGATGATTAATTACCAAGGCAAATTCATCCCAAACCCGAGTGAACTGTCAACACCACTACTCCACCTGCTACGTGTTTTGGAGCTGGACGCATCATCAACAGGACGCTTTGACACGCTCAAGACATGTGTCACCAGCCCACCAGTACTTCACAATTATGATATGCAAAAACCAGTGACTCTCAGCTGAAACACATCCCGGCGTGGTTTAGGAGCTGCCTGCCTCCAAGATGGCAAACCTGTAGCACATGCATCACGTACACTGACCCAAACGGAGACAAGAGAAAAGCAGTTACCGGCAGTGGGTTTCACTTGTTACAAGTTTTATGACTCCATCAACGGCAAACCAGTTGTGGTCGAAAGCGACCACCAGTCTTTGGTTACAATCCCCAACAAGCCTTTTCATACAGTCCCAGCATGCCTACAGCGCATGATGTTAAGACTGCACAAAACTCCATTTGACTCTAATCTACAAAAAGCGAATACACCTCTACCTGGCTGATACCCTCTCACGTGCACCAAGGTGGGATACCGGTCCCCCAAAAACAGAACAGCGTGAGTTTGAGGAAATGGCGGTTCGGCTGATATCCCCACAGCTGCTCGGGGAACTGTGAGCACACAGCTGCAGACACCACCCTCCAGACACACACCTGCTCCATTCAAAGTGGATGGCTATGACGTGTAGGCAGTGTGCCCGTCGTGGTGAGACCATTTTCTGCTTTCCATGACAAACTCACTGTTGGAGGACAACATCATCAGAAAAGGAGGCACAGCAGTTATTGCCGCATCGGTACATTCTGAATATTTGAAAGCGTTACACAAAAGACACCCAGGTGTGGACTCCACAAAGAGAAGGGCAAGGGAAAGTGTGTTCTGGCCATCAGTAAATGATGATATTGAGACTGCCATTCAGGTGTGCAGTATCTGTAACAGCCTGAAGCCCCACCGACAAAAAGAACCACTAAAGCTACCTACAGTTCCTGATCTGCCCTGGTCTGTTGTTGCCACAGACATGTCTTGCACTTGTGGACTAGTACTCAGGGTGGTTTGAAAATGACCAGCTCAACAGTTTATCATCCCTATGTGTGGTTAACAAGCTAAAAAGCCACTTCTCAGTCCACGGCATACCACAAAAGCTGTACTCAGACAACGGCACTCAGAACATGAGTCAGACTTTCCATGACTTTGCCGGATCTTGGGACTTCCTGCATGTGACAAGCAGTCCTGAGTACCCGCAGTCCTACGGTCCCGGTGAAAGAGCCTTGAGGAGTGAAAAAAAACCTGTTAGAGATGACAAAAAAAGAGATGGAACAGACGTCTATCTGAACCTGTTAAACATATGGGACGTGCCCCGAGACAAGATCCCGGGTTCACCCGCACAAAGGCTATTGTCCAGACGGACTCGAAAACAACCCTGCAAATCTGCAAACAGCTGTAGAAACCAGCAGCAAAGGCAACAGCCAGCATTAAAGCCCAGCTCACAAACAAGTGCAGAGCACAGAAATGCTGCCATGACAAGACCGCCAGGCCACTAGCTCCCCTAACACAAACCAAGTGGCAAGACTCCCAACACAAAAAGGACATGACAAAATGGGAGGTGTAAGGAAAAAGTGTGGCGAGCCACGCTGGTACATGGCAGAATCTGAAGGTAAGGAATACAGGCCAGTGATGGAGCCACAGCCTCCAAAGCCCATCACACACGCAAACAAACCAGATGTGTCACAACACACACCCGAACCACAGCTGGAAACAAAAAACAAAAAAAACGGAGAAACCTGATAACACTGAACTGACACCAATAGGACAAGGTCAAAAACAAACATGTGCTGCAAAGTCTGCCAGTAGTAGTGTTACAGAGGTGTGTAGAGACACAGGACAAAAACCTCGTTCTACCAACTACTTCCATGTATCTCACTAGATTTAGTAAGAGGTTCTAAGCCAAATACAAAGGACCTAAACTAGACAAGACACAAAGCATGTATGAACCTGGATATGTGAGAAGGTGTGAATAATTGTTTATTCGTCGAGCTATAAGTATTGCTGCAGTGTGTGACTGTGTAATAGCAATGCACTTTAATTTGAAGACACTCCACTTTCGGGTATAAGCTTGCCTGGCTGAATTGTTATTTCATAGTACATTGTAATACGCTCAGAAATAATTAGTGCAGTGTTTCTTTCGCATTACTTCTGGCTGAGAAGCAGCGCTACAGAAGGGGGGATGCAGACAGTTGTACTGTGATACTGCCTGACCACAGAGTGTTGTTGTACCTGGCGGGAAACTCCAGAGATCTGGTAAAAACGTGATCCCGTTATATATTTATTGTTGTTCATATCTTCTCCTGATTAATGTTGTTATTGTTTGTTCAATGAAAATACACATCAAGGTGACTCCAGTCAGTGAAACTAGACTGGGGTAGGCAGTTTTTTTTTTATGGCGTCATTGAGCTAAAATTCCATAAGAATCTTGCAGCATATTGTAATTTAAGTGGTCTGAGAGAAAACTAGACTTCTGCTCCTCCTCTTGGCTCTGTATTCAGGCTTTAAAAAAAATTCTAGCCTGGGACGGAAGATTTTAGCCAACCACGGGTCATTTCAGAGAGAGGCGTTCCTACTGGCTGTTGCGCCGAACACTTGTGCTTGTAACCGTATCCCTAAAAATCAACAAGACCAACTCAAAATGGCTGCTTCACATGAACAATATTAGTGTAACTAAGAGATTTGCTCAAAGAAAATCGATTTTTTCACATGGCTAGATCCTCAACTACGATATAGGGGTGTTATGATATACTGGCATTGACAATAGACGTGATAGTTTTAAAAAAATAAAATACTGATATCATGTTAATACTAGGGGTGGCACAGGGGTTAACGTGGTTGCAGAAAGAAGGTCCTGGGTTCGAGCCCCGGGGTTGTCCAACCTTGGGGGTGGTCCCGGGTTTCCTCTGTGTGGAGTTTGCATGTTCTCCCCGTGTCTGAGTGGGTTTCCTCCGGGGGCTCTGGTTTCCTCCCACAGTCCAAAGACATGTAGGTCAGGTGAATCAGCCATACTAAATTGTCCCTAGGTGCGAATGTGTGCTGGCCGGCCCTGTGATGGCCTGGCGGCCTGTCCAGGGTGTCTCCCAGCCTGCCGCCAAATGACTGCTGCCTGGATAGGCTCCAGCATCCCCGCGACCCTGAGAGCAGGATAAGCGGTTTGGATAATGGATGGATGTTAATACTACAGATGATAATATCGTGTAAATAATCCAGTGCCTGTTAAATCATTTCCGTTTCTTTCCATTCTCCCTCCCCCAACGCCACACACACACGCACACCCCCCCACACACACACACACACTGACCTGATGCAATAACTAGCTAGCTAGCTACTACCGCAGCGTGTGACTACTACTGTCACGCAAAGTCATGTCATGGAAAGAGGAAATAATGATGTAAATGATGTAAGGATGTGGCCAGTGGACATTAAATCACAGTATATCAGAGTTGTTAGGTGTCAGCCGTTCTGTCTCACACACAAACTCTGTGATTTTGTTTCAGTTGACGCTGTATTGATGGCAGATGTTGGGCCTTGTGGATCTTTTATCAGTTCATCCGGTTGGCTTTTCACAATCCATTTAATGTAATTGTTCTTTTTGTACAGTTGTTACAGGCTTCCTCTCCACCTCCCTACACTCATATTTTGCGTGTAATTCACTTGCCAAAAAGCAGACAAAACACACCATAAACAAAGTCAAAGATGAATATGACTGATAGCATTATTATTATTTTTCTCTATATATATATCGCAATAATATCATTATCATGGGTGGCACAGCGGCCAAGTGGTTAGGTTGGCCCTAGGTTCGAACCCCGGGGTTGTCCAACCTTGGGGGTCATCCCAGGTCGTCCTCTGTGTGGCGTTTGCATGTTCTCCCCGTGTCTGCGGTGGGTTTTCGCCGGGTGCTCCGGTTTCCCCCACCATCAGAAAGACATGCATGTTAGGGTTAATACTCCTGTCTGTGCCCCTGACCGAGGCATGGCGAGACGAACTGGAGTTGGTCCCCGGGTGCTGCACGACGGCTGCCCACTGCTCCTAGCTACACAGCTAGGATGGGTTAAATGCAGAGCGTAATTTCCCTACAGGCAACAATAAAGTATCTCAAAATCAAAAAATAAATAATAAAATTCGTTTGGCCACGATAGTTGTATAGTGAAAATCTGATATGGTGACAGTCCTACTACGTTGCAAGTACACAAGTCTCGCTTTGACCTTTCCTGGTTGCACACGAGCATAAGGGGTTGCAGAGTGATGCGGAGGTCATTTGGTGGGAGGGACTTAGTGGAGTGATATGAGGCAGCAGAGAGGTGGAAGGATTTGCATTGTAATGTTCAATGTTACCTACTGCAGCTGTAAGTGCGTGTGTGTTTGCATGCATCTGAGCATTTCTTATCATGTCCAGCTGGCACCCGTGAGCTCTATGAGGAAGAGGAGTCGACTGACAATCTCCTTGTTGCCAGCCGCAGCAGCAAGCCCCCCTCCAGCAAGCCCCAACCCCCTACCCCCCACAGCCAATTACCGCCAAACGGGGAGTAATCGGGAGACGGCGCCGTGAACTCGCACTGTCCGGCGATCACACTGTCAGATCACAAGCGTCAGTGTAAACAAGGCGAGCGTGCTCGTCGATTAGTGGCGCCCGTGTCTCTGGCTGCTCGGGTGGCCAACAAAATATACTCCCACCCACATAAAAGATAAAGAAAAAGACATAAAATATGATAAGACAGCACTTACTCTTAGTAGTACCGATAAGTTTCAGGGAGACAGGGACAGGCAAGGCAGGGAGTGAAAATGGAGAGAAAGCGGGGGGGGGGGGGGGTGAGAGGAGAGACGATTGCTTAGAGGATAAGCCGCGGGGAGTGAGAGAAAATGGTCAAGAGACAAAATGACAGAGAGGGGGAAAAAGAGAAGAAAGTGAGGGGGGGGAAAAGCATGAAAGAGAAAGATGGAGGGGAGGTGACGGAGAGGTTAAGAAACGCAAACAAGATAACAGCGGGCTGAGAAGTCCCAGAGACGGAGCGGGAGTGGGCGGTGAGGGGGGTGGTAGTTCATCATGCAGCCTTGTTGTAAAAGCAATAACCTCACCATAGGTCTCACCAGAAAGGCTTTCTATACGCGGCATAGGTCATCCCATTCATCTACCTTGAAGGCCAAGTTGCTGAGGTGCGCTCAAACCAACAGTGTGAGATGTTCCTCCTCGTGAATGCCGGACTACAGCACTACATCCAAGATAAGGTTCGGTGACGCCGACAAAATCAAATATAACGGCATTTTTGACTGAACAGCTCAGCGGTGATAATATGATGAGTTTGTGGGTATGACTACTGGTGCTTTCATAACTTCTGCACACAAGTACATTTTGAAAATTGAACTTTAGTAATGTGGATGTGATGACCAATCAGGTAGGAGCATTCACCGTTCATTTCAACTGGAAATGATATCACTTTACTGTAATGCGATTTTTAAGACCAGGGAGTGATGACAAATTTCCATAACCAAAATCCAGGACAAAATTCAGTCTTATATCACGATGTTGTCAGGAGGGGCATCCAATGTAAAAGTTTGCCGAATCAGTACGCGGATTGACAAGACCGTACTGGATCCGTCAAGGCCTGGGTTAACAACGGCCGCCATTGGTGCTGCACCCTCACATGGTACCGGTGGAAACTATAAAAGCTGCTGTGGCAACCCCTGAAAAACAGGGGGGGAGGAATAATAATAATAATAATTGCCCAGCTACAGTCCAAGGCTCTGATACTATGGCTTCTTTGGGCCATTCATAGCTGGACCTCCATGCTGTTCTTCTGCGTTTACATCTGCACACAGACTCAGATTCATTAATTTTGTTAATTTGCCATCATTCATTCGTCTCGTCGCTCTTTATGATTTATTAGTTTCAGTGCGCACGCTGACACATCTTTTTTTTTATATGGTGGAATGAGATCATTCCAAGGAAGAGGAAATAAATTTAGTAATGTAATAGTCATGTTTTATGAAATGGAACCTGAACAACTTGTGTTGCAAGGCCCAACTTCTCCATACGAATGATGAAGCAGGTCAAACAACTCATGACTGGCCACTGGACAGACTATGGTTAACCTGGATATTTCAGACATCTAGATTCAAACTCGCCTACATTTCTGTTCCAAATATCAAATGTTAAAATGACCGCTCTGCTCTGTATACCATCTTAATCTGGTTCAGGGATACTGGAGCCTATCTCAGTAGGCATTGGAGCAGAAGGCAAGGAGATAGTACCTTAGATAGGTTAGCCAGTCCACCAGTAGGCACATTCACCTGCACACCATTCATACCTACAGGGGATTTACAGTTTCTAGTTCACCTTACGTGCAGACCTTTGGACTAAAGGAGGAAACCAGACTGCCTGCAGGAAACCCACATGAACACAGGCAGAGCATGCAAACTACAAAGACCAATACCGGACTCACAAAATGAAACTATTCCCTCTCTTAACATTCATGCAGAGCAATGTAATCACCATAAAATACATATATGTGCAACTGTATTACCCCAGGCTCAGTTAGCACATCCAAGGTATATCACAGCTATAACTTTGGCTATAATATTGGCCAAGATGGCCGGTATTATATTTATTATATCGCATCATCTGCTTTTAAAGGCTTTCTCCATTTCTTTCTCCCCACTGTCCTTCTTGCCAACCTCTCTCTCTCTCTCTCTCGCTCTCGCTCTCTCTCACCTCTGTGCATTAAGCCTGTGTAAGACTAAAGGCTTCCCCAGGGTTGCATTAATGTATAGAACAGAACGTACAGAGCAGCACTAGGAAAGGAACGAGCGAGTGTGAGAGAGAAAACACATAAACAGAGAGAGGGAGAGGGGGGAGGGAGAGGGGTGGAGAGAGGTTGGAGGGGAGTGCATCCATTACGCTAATCGCTTTACCTCACTTGAAAAGGAGGCTCTCACAGAAGCTCTAATGAAAGCCAGTGAAAGAAGCAGATAGCAAGAGATACAGATAGAGAGAGAGAGAGAGAGAGAGAGAGAGAGAGAGAGAGAGAGAGAGAGAGAGAGAGAGAGATAGGAGATAGGAGAGGTGGATGTGAGTGAATCCAACACTCAACTTCATTTTTCAGCCTTTATTGCTTCCTTGCAGAAGATCCCAGTGTCGACACACGGCGTTCAAAGACATTTCGGACACCACGGTGTCTTTTCCCCGTGGTGCATACATACGATAACTGAGGAAAACTGAAACTCACATTAGAGATGGTGGCAACTAATGAGCGTACTCAGGGTCAAAGGGCAAGCACATCTTTTAACATGAATCGATCTTAGGGTTTTGAGAGCACAAGTCATGAATAACAAATCAAAAGAACGGAACTCGCTTGATCTGTTTCACGACCAGACAAAGACGTGTAATCTGGCTTTATGTAGGAGTTCTACTTCTGACCTCATTCCAAACACAAAAACATATTAACAGAAACACACAAAACGATGTGTTCTTTAATGCAAACAATAAAGGAAATCCTTCACGGTGAGGGTGGAAGCGAGGGAGGGAATAGAATGTAATGCAATTAGACTGTTCTGGTCAATTAGCCGACGCTAACCTAGCTAGGAATGATGTCATTCATCATTACTCACGGCTTAATGCTATAAAGCAGAAAAGAACGGGGGGTGGGGGGGGCAGAGAAAGAAAACAAAATGGGTTTGAGTAAAGAAGTACAGGGGGATTAATCATGTGACCTGAAGTCATGTAAACATGCCAAGGGCAGACAAGAGCACTCATGTGAATAATGACTCGGTATGAATAGCATGAGAGCATACCTCAATACACACACACCACCCACACACATACACACCACCCACACAACAAATGTTGACAATAATTAGACAGTCTGCATTTTGTCTGACAAATAAAGAGAATACATATGCACACACGTTCCAGCACACGTATGTTCGATGGCTCTTCAGCAATGGCCGCAGTATAATTTTAAATTTGATGGGAATTGCAAAATTTCCAGTCAATTGCAAAAGCATCCAGATGGCATCTGTGGACTTGCGTTTGCGTTCAGCACGATGTATAATCATTACGTGTGTATACAGAGTGTGTATACAGAGTGTGTACACAGCGGATATATAAAAAGTCTACACACCCTGATAAAATGCCAGGTTTTAGTGAAATAAGAAAATTAAAGGGATAGTTCACCCCAAAATCAAAATTAAATGTTTTTCCTTCTTACCTGCAGTGCCATTTATCCAACCAAGTGTGCTTACACACACACACACACACACACTGAGTGGTGACAAGATAAGTTGCAAAGTGATTTGATATGAAGGGTGATTGATATCCTGCTATATTACATGAATAATTACATACCTGTTTGTTAAACTGGGCAATATATATAATTGTATATATAATTGTTATCACTGAAGATGGTAAGATTGGAATTGCCACTGTAAAGAATGACATGTGAAACTCAACACTGACCTTCTGCATTAGACGCTCTGCAGTAATTTGCAATTAACAGTATTGCTTTTTTTTGTAGTGTTTGCCTTTATTTGACAGGAAACTAAAGGGTGACAAGAAAGATGGGGTAGTGCTAAGAACTAGTCGGGTCTAGGGGTTAAGCTCGCAACACTAGTCCTAACCTGGAGTGTGTTGCAAAGATGGAAACGAGGGAAAAAACAAAAAGAAGGACTGATTTCCAAGACGAGAGAAATAGCGGAGGTGGGCTAGCTTACCGAGGTAGCAGGCTAGCAGTTAGCAAGTCCCTCCGACAAGGCCTCGGCCGCGTGGCTCTCAGCTTCCGTAAGCGGCGGACACTGTCTTGGTAGTTTAGTTCAGTTAGGTTGATGGCGGATGGATCCTCAAAAATATAAACGAGACCTGGTTTTCTTCAAAGTCCTTCGAAGCTGGAATGGCGTGAACCTGCACCGCGTTCTCAAAGTGGCACATCCTGGGGCGTTTAGGCAACCTCCCGCCATTAACAAACTCCAAGAGACGCCCACGCACCTCACGATGACGTCCTCTTATATACCCTGCTTAACTACACCCCCAATCATTACTCAATGAAAACCAGTCCAAATAAGTAAGAAAAGAAGAGGGGGGGGAAGGCAGATATAACCCCTATCACTTCTAACAGCAGATAAAAAGGGGGAACAAGGAATGAGTCTGAAGCCAGGATGCTGCAATCAGGCCTGAACCAGGACATCCCCAGACTAATTAACAAAAGGGTTTATTTGCAATTTGTCCGACACATGACAGCGTCAGTCACAAAGTGATCTTAGCTGAAACCAGATATGATAATACAGTTCATATTCTTTCCCATTGGAATTTATTGTGCTCTAACGTGACATTCTCAACTCAATAGAGCTGAAAAGTCAGCTTCCAGGAATAAAAATGCCATTCATAATCACCATAAGGAAGTTGATTATTCACCATATTGGATTAACTATTCAAACCAGACTCGCCACAAGTCACACGATTGTGAGACGACGATATCTGCTCCCGCCCAATCCATAATTCGGTTTCATTTCAACTTTGTTTTTAAGATATCGCGTTTAAATCCCAAGTTCCCGGTGAAGTACTACGTTACCCACAATCCTAACATGAGTTCGACCAATCAGAGACACCGCTGTTACCACGGAAATCAAAACTACTCCAAAAATCGCACAGCTTTGGAGGCCACAATGGAACAAAGCAACGTCGTCTCCGTCGGCTAGCAACCTTCTCCGCCATGTTTTCTCTGCTGGACATGAGTACACAAATCACAAAATCACACAAATCACACAAATCACACAATGCAGACAAGACAGCGTTAGCAAGAAAATGTACACGATTGCGAAATTTGGTTGAAAGCGGTTCAAAGTGCGGCAGAAAGGGATTCGACGACATCATTTGCCATGCTTTATGGGATGTGTAGTTCACTCATTTTTAAAAGCTGTTAAGTACACAGCCTCTTGTACCTTTGTGTTTTTTTTGTAAATTTTTTTCCTTAGAAGCGGTTGTTATAAGACCGTGATTCATTTTGTGGCTGGTTGGAGCGGTTCAAGGCTTAAAACTCTTTATAAAGGGATTTTCTGCAATGTCTGCTGAGAAAACAGATGAGACATTTACCTCCGTAACCCCGGCTGCTGGTAAGTAGGCGGTCACGGTTCAGCTCTACTGCGAGTTGTTTCTAGTGCAGACATAATGATGTCAGGCCCAAAAACTAGCATTCCACCCCCACCCCCCCACCACCTCCATTTCCCTCTTCTCCCTCCTCCTCTCCTCTGCTATCCCCTTCGTAATTGGACCACAACCAACAGAGGGAATGAACTCTTGGGCGCTGGGCGAGGTAATTAACTAATTATTTAGTATGCAGAGAAGGACCTGGTGTGGTAGTGGGTCTGTGGATGACAAAGAGGGAGGAGCGAGGGAGGGAGAGAGAGAGAGAGAGAGAGAGAGAGAGAGAGACAGAGAAAGGAAGGGAGTGTTTGGCGGGGGGGGTGTGTGTATGTGTGCTTGGGAAATAAAACCATCAAGACAAAAAGAGCAAGAGAGGAGAGCCAAGGGAAGGGCATGAAACCTGAAAATGAGGCGAGAGAGAGAGAGAGAGAGAGAGAGAGAGAGAGAGAGAGAGAGAGAGAGAGAGAGAGAGACCAGTGATGAAGTGTCTTCATCGTCATCTGCAGAATCTACCAGCCACACTACAGCAGGACAGAGGACGAGTACCTGATATTATCCTGCTTTCATCCCCATCTCATCTCTTCTCCTCCCCTCCATTAATTATCCTACTCATCTCTCTTCTCCCTGTTCTCACTCTCCCCTATCAACCCCTAAAATCAGTTCTCCTCCTCTCTCACCTTTCCTTTTTCTCTCTCTTTGCAAGCCTACCCATCCCCCTGCCACTCCCTCCCTACTTCTCTCACCTTGCTCCAGGGCAGCTGCTACTGTAGCTGCAAGTCCCAGGCGTGTGTGCGTGTGTGCGTGTGCGTGTGTGTGTGTGTGTGTGTGTGTGTGTGTATGTGTCTGTAGTTTTCCTTGCTCATCAAAACCCAATTCAATACTACTACGAGGGCCGGGGCCCAGATCAAATAAAGCGGCGCACGGCTAATACAGGAAAACGGAGAAGGGGAAATCCTACACTCACACTCACCGCCTTTCTATTTACACCTTGGCTTAAATCCCGCGGAGCGGCTCCGGCTGTACGCCGGGGCGAGCTCAGCTGGGGGACGCTGCACAGAGCCGGGCCGAGCGATGTTTATACAAAAACTGACGTCGTGATATTTTGGGGTTTTTTTTTTTAGCGACATGTACTGCGATGTAATAGAAAAACAGGAGCTGCATAATTTCACCATATATATATATATATATATATATATATATATGCAGCTTTTTACTGCGACAGCACCATTTGTAAAGAATCTATAACTAAGCAATGATGACGGTGATTTTAAAGGAAAAATACGGCTCAATACTCCGCATGACAATGTGGTACTCGATTAATACTCAGCCATCAATGCGGGCTTAGGATGGATATCGGCTCAACACAATATTCACTATGTAGTTATCTCCTATACCAAGAGTCTGGGGGTTAAAGGAAGCTACATAGCACTGTTTTTAATGAGAACGACGGTGCTTGGTCATTCACTGTGCACGCAGAGCAAACATGCAAGGCCAGTAACCATGAAGACATTAAATCAGACTGAATTATCATTTATCAGATAGACTCGGCTGTTTGTGTTGAAGAACATGCATGAAAAAAAACAAACCTTGCTAGTTTTCATTTCCTATCACGCAGTAAAATGTTTAATGCAATGCGAACAATGGGCCTTACACTGAAGTATGTCGGAGGGAGTTCGGACTCGCTGTTCATCTCAACAAGGTTTTTGGACGCAGTGAAGGCTTAAAATAAAGGGACACGGACAAAAGGAGGATGCCGGCGGCAGGCGAATGGGTTCAGCTGACTGTACAGTGAAGGTTTAGTCAAGGCCTGGCGCCTGATGGCGTTGCCGAACGGCTTCAGCACAATGCGTTTACGGAGAGCAACCATAGGTTAATTGACAATATAACATCCTCAAGATTACTTTGAGCACCTGCTTCAGGCGGCGTATGAGTCCATGGTGAGTGATGGGCAATAATTTCAGGGGGGGGGGGGGGGATAAAATAAAATCATTCGGTCTCTGGAAATCAATTAAAACCGTGGAGTTGTGTCAAATTTGCCCGACAGGAATAAACGCCCCTGTTGTGGAGACATGGTTGTATTGGTTTCAACAATTGCAAAGGGCTGCAACTATTGATGATTGCGGTAATCGAGTGTTCTCACGGAATATTTTGAGGGTTAACCAGGGGGAAAAACTAAATTTAGAGACTCGTGGATTATTAATTGAACATTTCACCTTTCAAACGCGACTCTTGACCTTTCTGTGCTCCACAGAGCTGAGGGATGACTCTGCACAAGCAAGATGGGACCGGTCCAGACTGGAGGACAATCACAGTCACCACATTAAATTGCATCATTACGGTTTAAAATTACAACATTCTGTCTTTAAACTTATTCTTTATGTGTTTATTTACTGGAAATCACATCTTATTCGAAATAACATGCAGACATTTTTGACTGGACCAGCCGGCGGGCTAGCCCTACCTACAAACACCAATGTGCCTGACTGACTGAGTGATCGTGTTTGACATGACTGGGCCGCTTGGATCATGTGACCAACAACATCACCAAAGTTACACGATTGGTCGGCCAAGTGCCAAGAGGGACAAAAGAGAGCGCGCACAGATAAAAGGATTACGCGGCTTTTGCGGCTGCTAAACCTGCACAAACAAGACAAAAAGAAACTGTAAGCACCCCCAAAGGGTGACACGCACCCCTAACTGCGCTGCCAAGCAAATGGCATCTCGGTGCTCCGGTGCTATTTGCATGCATTTACACTAGGCAGCATGCATACATTTGGCGCAAAATTGGCCCATTTCTCCCCCCCCCCCCCTTTCTCCCCAGTTGTATCCGGCTGATTACCCCACTCTTCCGAGCCGTCCCAGTCGTTGCCCCACCCCCTCTACTGATGCGGGGAGGGCTGCAGACTACCACATGCCTCCTCCGATACATGTGGAGTCGCCAGCTGCTTCTTTTCACCTGACAGTAAGGAGTTTCACCAGGGGGACATAGCGCATGGGATGATCCCGCTATTCCCCCCAGTCCCCCCCCCCGAACAGGGGCCCCGACCGACCAGAGGAAGCGCTAGTGCGGCGACCAGGACACATACCCACATCCGGCTTTCCACCCGCAGACACGGCCAATTGTGTCTGTAGGGATGCCCGACCAAGCCGGAGGTAACACGGGGATTCGACCCGGCGATTCCCATGTTGGTAGGCAACGGAATAGACCGCTACGCTACCCAAACACGCCTTAAAATTGGCCCATTTCTATGCAAATAAACCTCATTGCAAAACACCAGCGCTAATAGCCACACGCCGTTACAGAGGAAATGATTAGCGTCTTCAGCGAGTTGGTCGTCACTGACCCCCAGACTTTCCAGTGATCATGGCAGCAGTGACCGTAACCAGGCAAAGGCATCGTCATGCCAGGCGTTCTCGTGCACGGATAATTCCAAGAAGAATATCACTTTTTGATCTGAGGCTAAAATCATTCGGAGATACAGGTGTGCAAAGGCACCATTTATACTTATCAACTATAATATCTATATCTATATATCTATATATATATCTATATATCTATATATATATATATATATATAAAATGCCACATGGATAATTTCAATCAGACGCAAAACAAGGGCAAATTGCACTCGGCTGCAAAACATTATTGGGCATGTCTGCGCTGTAATATCATTACACCAATATCTTGAGAATCGGACCTGGAGACCGGACAGAAGCGGTTTCAAGTGATGTGCAATTCATGGTGCTATCAGCGACTGCAATGCATTCTTTGTGAATTCGCCTGTCAATACAGAGTCTTAGAAAAACGAGATATCGGGTATATTTACAACTAAATTAAGTTCTCTTTCAAATCAAACATCCCAAGTCATGAGTGGAAAGTAGTGTTCTCGAACGTAGCTTAACCATGTCATGTGATATGCTACTTCAGTACACTTCAACAACACATATTACTGGGACCAATACAGAAAATTGCAGATAAACATTTAATATCCAGGAATTCACAGCGTAGACACTTCCACAGGCTATGCCTGTGACTAATTGGCCATAATTTTGAAAATTGACCGTACACGGTCCAGCCATACACTAGATTTTGACCCAGTCTTGTTCATTCAACAATACCCCCTTTCACTCCACTCGTCACATGCAAACTCATATGATTCGACACAATTTTACTATCAGATTCCTCTGAAATTTGCTTTACATCACAACTACTCTAAATATATAGCTGCTAACATCGTGTCCCCAAGAGAAACAAAACAAAACACGTGATGGCGAGGCCGGGTAAAGACACGATGGTGTGAATACACCATTCCACACACACACACACACACACACACATATATATATATATATATATATATATATATATATATATATAACTGTGTTGTATCTGTGTTGCTATCTGTGTTGATAAATATATATATATATATATGTGTGTGTGTCTGTGTGTGTGTATATATATATATATATGTATATGGTGACAGTTTGTTAGACCCCAGGAAGAATAGTCCCCGCTGAGGCAGTGATTACTGGGGATCTGAAATAAAGAATAAAGAATAGACAGGTTGACGGGGGGGATCAGGCAGGAGACTCTGTGGACTATGACGTTTGCAGATGACATTGTGATCTGTAGTGAGAATATGGAGCAGGTTGAGGAGAGCCTGGAGAGAAGAAGAATGAAAGTCAGTAGAAGTAAGACAGAATATGTGTGAACGAGAGGGGGGGACAGCGGAACGGTGAGGATGCAAGGAGTAGAGATGACGGAGGTGGACAAGTACATATACTATAAGTACTCTATTGACAGCTGATGATTGCTTATGGCAGGAAACAGGCTTGTACTGTCTCATAAAGAATTTACTTGACTCACTGGAAGTGGGTTTTTTTTTTCCGGAAACCATCAATGGTGTTGATAAAAGTGCTCAACGTTCCCATCTCTCTCTCTCCCCCACCTTCCCTGTCTCTCTCTCTACTGTCGCTGTCCAATAAAGAAGGAAAATGCTAAAAAAAAAAATCTTGAAAAAAAAAAGTTGTTTCATTATTAGGCGTTCGAATTAAGTCCAGGAATTGTTTCAGCGCCGATACACCATCACATCAGCCTGACAGGGACCCTGGTTGTGACCTTTGTGTGCCCGCTTGTCACATCTGGATTCTACACTCGTCCTTACGGTCGCACACATTTTGGATATAACAAACAGCAAAGTGCAGAGCACGTAAGCGTCTCGGCTAAAGCGGCTCCTCTGGTGGTAATTCCACCAACAGCTGGTGGTTTGACACAAAATGGAGCCGTTCCCTAGCTTCCTGACTGACAGTCTATATGTGCGGCGGCGCGGTAGCGGCCATTTCCCCGACATGTGTTGCTCAACATGACTTGTCACCCGGCTCTGCTGTTGGAGCGCCGCGCCTGTCAGCCTCGCCGTCTGCTCACTCCGGCTTCCCGCCCAGAGAACGACAACTGTCAATTGATGAATATAAAAAAAGAAACAGACAGAGAGAGAGAGAGTAGAAGACAGAGAGAGACAAAGAGGGGAGCAGGGAGGGTGATTTCCATTCAGGGAGAATGATGTTTAAGAAAAAATGAGAGATGGGGAGGTAGAGATGGAAAGAGAAAGCGAGAGAGAGAGGGAGAGAGAGAGAGGAAGGTAAGAGAGAGAGAAAGGAAGGTAAGAGAGAGAGAGAGGGGAAGGTAAGAGAGAGAGAAAGGAAGGTAAGAGAGAGGGAGAGAGGAAGGTAAGCGAGAGAGAGAGGAGGGCAAGAGAGAAAGAGAGGAAGGTAAGAGAGAGAGAGGAAGGTAAGAGAGAGAGAGAGAGGTAGGTAGGTAAGAGAGAGAGGAAGGTAAGAGAGAGAGAGGAAGGTAAG
>NC_079228.1:31316475-31331475 GCF_029633865.1 Lampris incognitus | reverse complement strand
TGCCTGTGTATGCACAGTAGTAATAAATGGTGCTTCTTACTGAACTAGCGGTACGAAGACCCACTGCTTGACAATGGAAATGATTCCAATTACCTACACACATTAATTTATCTGTCGAGACCCCCACCACCACCATCACCACCACCACCACCACCATCACCACCAACACCACCATGCATGCCTGCACCCCGCCTTCCTCTGGTCCCTACTCCAAACTGGTACACAGTAAACTTAATAAACTAATTAGTATTTATTCGTATTTATTTCAAAACAGTTCTGCAGTGCCTGGCGGCAGGTCCAGCTCTAGAACCAGGTCTACCCGTACGACCACTTCACATTTACATCTCTGGGACTGACAGTCAGAGTCTATGTTCTGTGTCTGCACGTACACACCGATGACCCACCGATGACCCACCGACGACCCACCGATGATCGAGAGCGCTTATGGCTCACGTATGACCCACTCGCTTCCGCAGTGTCAAAACCTCACATTTCAAATACTGCGCGGGTGTAAACGTGACCTCCGGCGTCAGCCGATACGGAGGCGTCCCCTCCAACTGTTGGTCCATTCTGCCAAGGCAACCCGGAGAAGACGAGAACGCACCGCAATAAATACACAAATAAATCCACCCATGAATAGTTTTGTTTCGCCGTCTGTCCAAGCTGCACCACGACAGACCACTGCCATACACTGCCAGCTGCAGACTCCTGCTCCTGCCCATACAAACATGGCCAAGCTCATCTGCACCATCACCGGACTCAAGCTCGGCTGCCACTTCCTGTTCCCAGCAGGACCCGTTACTTACCACCAGTTGTCGCCCGACTGGATTAAGCAATAAAATGGGGAGTGACAAGTGTAGTCGGCTCTAGTGTGAACGGGGCCCTAAGTAGTCGTCCATCAGAGGAGGAGGAAGAGGAGGAGGACGGGGGGGGGGGGGTACAGTTTGGTTGGGAAACAACTGCCGGTGCTTTCTGTCTGTTTCGTGACTGTTTCTGACCGCCTCTCTCCCACCACCTTAAAAAGCTTCATATCTGTTGTTTCAGTAATATTAGGAGAAAAAGGAATCATCCTCCATACTGTGAGTGTGTCTGTGTGTAATCCATTTCCCTCCCTCGCTTTGCTTTTCTCTCTCTCTCTCTCTCTCTCTCTCTCTCTCTCTCTCTCTCTCTCTCTCTCTCTCTCTGTCAAAATATAGCTGTTCCACAAAAATAGCGCTCCATCCGAGACGCTAGGCGTAGCAGGGGGCCGCCTCTGACTACGCCGACAGAATTCGTCACAGAGTCTTAGTGAGAGAGAGACTGTCTGGAGACACTGGTACGGAGAGAGAGACGGGGGGGGAGAGGATGATGAGGAAAAGGGAGAAAAAGAAGAGATGAGAAGAGCAACAGGTAGTGGGATAAAGAAAAAGAAGGCCAAACAGAAGAGAGGGGAAGAGGAGGAGGAGGAGGAGGAGGAAGAGGGAGAGTCTAGAGGAGAGAAACGGGGAGCGGAGCTGAATGGGATGGATGGCGGGGATTGGCTTTCTCTCTGTTCTCAATAAGCCCTCCCCATTCATCGAGTCCTCCCTCATAGGAGCGAGTGGAGCGCCGACACACAGCTGTTAGGACAGAGATAAAGGACTGACAGAGGAGGCTCAACAGAAACAGAGGAGAGCAAGAACACAGGGACGGGGGGAGAAAGGATGTGTGACAGCGAGAGAGAGAGAGAGAGGTGTAACCGCAGGGAGAGAGCGATGGAGAGAGGGAGGGAGGGCGAGGAAGAATAGCAGATGGAGCGTGGAAGGGGAGAGAGAGATTGAGAGAAAGAAAAAGGGAGAGATTCAGACTGAGGCACACAGAGCCGAGGAAAGAAAGAAACACCATCAGACAAGAGGGAGAGGAAGAAGGGAGGAGCGAGTAACGCGGACATCAGTGATTCAGACGCAGTTATTCTTGTGTGTGTGTGTGTGTGTGTGTGTGTGTGAGAGTGTGAGAGTGTGTGTGTGTAATGACAATGGAGAAATTGGAAATAGTGTCAATTTTCACACAGGTATGGGAAAAGCCTGGCCTGATGCAAGGCGCCAACCAGCTCATCGGGAGCATTTGGGAGTTCAGTGTCTTGCTCAAGGACACCTCGGCATTTTTGCAAGGAGGAGCTGGGGATCGCACCTGCAGCCCTCCAGTCACCACACGACCTGCTCTTCCTCCTGAGGCGCTAACACAACGTTTCACCGGTGGTCTGTCTACATTCAGATCGGGTGCCTTGGAAATGGAGAGGTCTGCCTACATGTCTACAAGTCCTGATTTGCCCGCACGTTAGTACGCCACTCTGGCGTAGTCGTACCTCATCCCCCGTAACACCGCCACAAAGAAAGAGGGGGAAACAGACAAGCCAACAGTTTCTCAAGATGGTAAACGGTTGGTAAACTTTCAAAACTGGAGCTTGATTTGGCTGAGGAGCCCCCGGCTCTTCGGTAGGCAACCGCCACCGCCAAGCATCCTACACACCTGCTGAGTGCCACGACGCTGCCTTACCTGAGTGGAGGAGGCGGGGCTAGCTGGTCTGGGTGGGTGGAGCCTGCAGTTCAGTTGAGGGCCAGCGACCAATAGGAGCAGCAAATCCGGAAGCGTGCTTTGGATTTCTCCACCAGTCGGAGGGGAGTGTACCGGGTGCCCGCTCTGTCAGTCCACGTCTGTCTGTCTGCAGGTGCTGTCACCATTCCCTGTGAGGGAGAGAGGGGGAGGGAGAGGGAGGGAGGGAGAGAGAGAGGGAGAAAGCATCTTAACACCATGTGTTGCACCACAAGCTGTTTACTGCGTCCTACAAATCAACACATTCTTCCTCTCATCGTTTCTATTGTTGCTATTCTCATTAAGGTCGCAGCTCTTGCTTGTTCTGGTCTAATTATCACTGCATTCCTAATCAAACTCCATTTTGCACATGCCCAATCAGGTTACGTTTCAGCAAACTGCAAAACTGGCTTGCTGTATTGGGGGGGGGGAGGCAGTTTGCTTTTAATTTGTAGTAATTCACAACAGCCGCGCAACGCCTTCAGGTCGGCGTGTAAAGCGGCAGAGGCGTTCAGTCACAGCCAGGCGAGACCCGGCCGTGACTTCGCCCGAGCGGTCCCGAGGATCTAATGATTTTATTGCTAAAAACAACAGACCACCAAACACTTCTCCGGCGATGACAGCTGGGTCCATAATGTGTGCGGAAAATACACGCAGGCAACATGTTGACTTTGGCTGCGGCTCGGTCGCCACTGCAGATTCCAACTTGACGGGCCGTCCGGGACAATGTGGACCGAGGCCAGCATGCAAACATAGTGTGAAGCGCTAGTAGCGGCTTCTGCACTGCTTCTGCATGTGTGTGTGTGTGTGTGTGTGTGTGTGTGTATGTGTGTGTGTGTGTGTGAGAGAGACATACAATACGATTCTGCACGTATACTGCACAGTGCCAATCACTCTTTTCCACTCCATCTCTCTATCTCGCCCTCAGCTCTCTCTCTCTCGCTCTCTGTCTCCCCCATCTCTTTCCGTCTTCTCTCTCCGGTTGTTCCTTCTGTCTGCCCAGCAGTAGGAAGGGGGGGAAAAATCCCCACTGCTATTAATACACGGACGGCCCGTCGCCATGGCAACCGCTCTGTGTTTACCTGTATCACACGCCAGTTCAAGGCGTCCATGTCCTCCTTTTTCAAGACGGCACAGCCGACGTGTGGAGGAGGCCGGGTCTCGCTCGCATCGCCTCGCCTCGCCCCGCCCCGCCCCCCTCGTCGGCGGAGGCACGTGGCGTTTTGACAGGACGGCGAGCAACAGAGGGGCGTGACCACACGTGAGGCGTCTTCTTGCGGAAGTGTGGTTCCGCTCGTTGCCGAGTTATGAGCTGACCCGGCGGATGCCAGACTTTTAAAGCCCCATGGCTGGGGGTCCGGCCCACTGTGAGAATGGGTTCATCCACGGGCACTATTGATCGCCGACCGAGCATCGACGCACCGGCTGATACACACCGGGGACCAGGTCACAGAGATGTGTTTGTGTCTGCTGATGTTTGCTACCAAACCAAAACCCCCAACCTCCCTCTGTACTTTACTCACACAACTTATCAGAGGATGGAAAAGTCCTTCTCAAGTTAAAATACCCCAAAAGGTCAGAGTTCACAAAGACGCACTGGTTTAAACGACGTGTGCAGCAGACAGCCGCGCACTGCTGAGGACTGGTTGTGTTGGGTGTGTCCTAAGTGTGTGTGTGTGTGTGTTGCCAGACGTTACGAAGGAGGGGGGAAAAAAGAAAAGTGTGTTCAGCGTAGTGGGGGGGGGGCAGAAAATCAGGTCAGGTGATCATGTGACAGTTTACTGGGCCGCAGGATAGAAACCGATAGTGCAACACACTTTTTCTTGTTTCTGCTAAGTACATAAACACAGACAAACAGAGTAAACACACACACACACACAGGCAAGTGAAGCTGACACACACACACACACACAGGCATGTGAAGCTGACACACACACACACACACACACACACACACACACACACACACACACACACACACACACACACACACACACAGGTATGTGAAGCTGGCACACAGATACACGCACACACACATAGGCATGTGAAGCTGACACACCCACACAGGCACGTGACGCTGATACACCACTTGGTGTACCCATAGTGTGTGTGCATGGATGCAATCTCAAAACGCGTAAGGACAGACATCCACTTTCCCACACACACACACACACACACACACACAACGGCAAACACACATGAAACATGCATGCAAACAGGTAAACACAAATCCTCATACATACTCACAATATAACCACGTGCATGCAAGCATAAGCATCTGCATGCACGTGCATGCGGAGTTTGAAGAAAGTCCAAGAATTGAACTCAAAACACCACGGCGCTGCACGAGGACGCGGTACTCATCATCTCCGCTAACGCGACTGGGAAGCTAATTAGCCGAGCGTATTATTCTGGGTGACACAATGGTGGATCAACATAATATCATCTCATCGTCTGCCTCGTGCTCTCCAAAATGGGATTGCGGTGACATTTAGTGGAGTATGAATTAAAATGACTTGCAGGGCAATTACAGCAGATGCATATGAACTAACCGCTAAATAGTCACGCCGATTAGAAAAACAGATACATTTTTAATTATCGCACAATGTCAATTTCACAACAGCTTAAAAAAAATCACTTTACTTGCGGTGGATGTGTAATCGCGTCGTAATTTTAGGGGCTATTTCGACGGCAGCAAGTTGTTGCTGCTATGAGCCATTTTCCTAATCTCAGCGCCGAGTCCAGTTGCCAGACAGCTGCAGAAGGGATAAGGGAGATGCATGCTGCGTGGAAAGGCTGAAAGCCGGACTCTGCAGCTGTTTGGATTAAAGATAGCGGAGGAATCTCAACGTTTAATTCTTCCACACTATGAATGAAATAGTCCCCGACGACCCATTGCATTACAAAACAAACGAGACTTTCCCAGGTATCTGCGTGAGTTGGACGATGAAAAAACGAGCTGGGTTGTTAAAACAGGTCAGACACAGCTAACGTTCATTGCTGTGAGTTGCCTGGGTGGAGTTGGTGGAGAATTCCCTGAAGAGGGCAATTTAGATCATGTGTAATGGAAAACACACACTAATCAGTGTGAGCCAGGTCTCTGTTGCAGCGGCTATTTCCAGAGGAATCGTAATATTTTTTCTCTCTCAATAAAAACAGGATTTGGCAAGCACGTGGCGATGACGATACATGAACTCGAACAGCGAGACTTTCTTCGCGGTGAGCGAGCTTCGTCTCCTGCACGGCACCACTTGCAGGGCGGAGCTGGGCGTGTCAGCCACTTCCGCTACTCGACTCGACTCGTCGCGTTTGCTGTTATTGCTTTGTCCCACTCGGGCTGCCGTAGCACAGCCTCGTCACGAGTCTGGGCGGTGCCGAGCGGATATTTGCTCCTGCGCATCGACTTCCGTTCCGTGTACCGTACGCCCCCGGGTTCCCATCCGGTGTCCGAAACGCCATCAGCTGGTCAATTAAAGGCCCGCTGTGGAATTGAAGAAACGAGCCGCACCTACAAACTCTCGATGGCGTGAGTGGACGTGTTGGCGTCGGCGGAGTGACACATTTCCTCCGCGGAGGCACCGACGGACGTATCGCTTTGTGGCACTTTCACATTCAAGGTGTTTTCAAGCAGTTTTTGAATTGACGTCACCAGAACGGGTCTTGAACATGACCAGGGTTAAAGCAACTTGTCACATAAGCATACACGCACGCACAGACACACACACACACACACACACACTGTGCAGCTACAAATACAGACACACAAAAACGTATGCATGCACTCAAAACACACACACACACATGCTACAAAAACATATGCATGCACACACACTCACACACACTACATACTTATATGCAGCTATAAATAGACACACAAAAACGTATGCATGCACTCACACACACACACACACACACACGCTACAAATACAGACACAAAAATGTATGCATGCACACACACTCACACACACTACATACTTATATGCAGCTATAAATAGACACACAAAAACGTATGTATGCACTCACACACACACACACACACGCTACAAATACAGACACAAAAATGTATGCATGCACACACACTCACACATACTACATACTTATATGCAGCTATGAACAGACACACAAAAATGTATGCATGCACTCACACACACACACACACACACACGCTACAAATACAGACACAAAAATGTATGCATGCACACACACACACACACACTACATACTTATATGCAGCTATAAACAGACACACAAAAATGTATGCACACACTACATATTTATATGCAACTACAAATACACACAAAAACATGCATGTTCACACACATACACACACTACATACTTATATGCAGCTATAAGTAGACACACAAAAACGTATGCATGCACTCACACACACACACGCTACAAATAGACACAAAAATGTATGCATGCACACACACACACACACACACACACACACACACACACACACACACACACACACACACACGTGTAGACCCACACTGACCAGAGTGATGCTGCATTTAAAGCTCACATTTTGTTTCACCATGTTTTCAATAAAACCAAATGTGGGTTTTATCTGAAGGAAGAAGTGTTTGAGACTTCTTCCTCTAGCCTCCCTCCTCTCCTTACATCCTCTCTAGCCTCCCTCCTCTCCTTGTGTCCCCTCTAGCCTCCCTCCTCTCCTTGTGTCCCCTCTAGCCTCCCTCCTCTCCTTACATCCTCTCTAGCCTCCCTGCTCCCCTTGTGTCCCCTCTAGCCTCCCTGCTCTCCTTGTGTCCCCTCTAGACTCCCTGCTCTCCTTGTGTCCCCTCTAGCCTCCCTGCTCTCCTTGTGTCCCCTCTAGACTCCCTGCTCTCCTTGTGTCCCCTCTAGCCTCCCTCCTCTCCTTATGTCCCCTCTAGCCTTCCTCCTCTCCTTGTGTCCCCTCTAGCCTCTGTCCCCCCCTTGTGTCCCTTCTAGCCTCCCTGCTCCCCTTGTGTCCCCTCTAGCCTCCCTGCTCTCCTTGTGTCCCCTCTAGACTCCCTGCTCTCCTTGTGTCCCCTCTAGCCTCCCTGCTCTCCTTGTGTCCCCTCTAGCCTCCCTGCTCTCCTTGTGTCCCCTCTAGACTCCCTGCTCTCCTTGTGTCCCCTCTAGACTCCCTGCTCTCCTTATGTCCCCTCTAGCCTTCCTCCTCTCCTTGTGTCCCCTCTAGCCTCTGTCCCCCCCTTGTGTCCCTTCTAGCCTCCCTGCTCCCCTTGTGTCCCCTCTAGCCTCCCTGCTCCCCTTGTGTCCCCTCTAGCCTCCCTGCTCTCCTTGTGTCCCCTCTAGCCTCCCTGCTCTCCTTATGTCCCCTCTAGCCTCCCTGCTCTCCTTGTGTCCCCTCTAGACTCCCTGCTCTCCTTGTGTCCCCTCTAGACTCCCTGCTCTCCTTGTGTCCCCTCTAGACTCCCTGCTCTCCTTGTGTCCCCTCTAGCCTCCCTCCTCTCCATGTGTCCCCTCTAGCCTCCCTGCTCCCCTTGTGTCCGCTCTAGACTCCCTGCTCTCCTTGTGTCCCCTCTAGCCTCCCTGCTCTCCTTGTGTCCCCTCTAGCCTCCCTGCTCTCCTTGTGTCCCCTCTAGCCTCTCTCCTCTCTGTGTGTCCCCTCTAGCCTCCCTGCTCTCCTTATGTCCCCTCTAGCCTCTCTCCTCGTGTCCGCTCTAGCCTCCCTCCTCTCCTTGTGTCCCCTCTAGCCTCCCTGCTCTCCTTGTGTCCCCTCTAGACTCCCTGCTCTCCTTGTGTCCCCTCTAGCCTCCCTGCTCTCCTTATGTCCCCTCTAGCCTCTCTCCTCGTGTCCGCTCTAGCCTCCCTCCTCTCCTTGTGTCCCCTCTAGCTTCCCTGCTCTCCTTGTTTCCCCTCTAGCCTCCCTGCTCTCCTTGTGTCCCCTCTAGCCTCTCTCCTCTCTGTGTGTCCCCTCTAGCCTCCCTGCTCTCCTTATGTCCCCTCTAGCCTCCCTCCTCTCCTTGTGTCCCCTCTAGCCTCCCTGCTCCCCTTGTGTCCCCTCTAGCCTCCCTGCTCTCCTTGTGTCCCCTCTAGCTTCCCTGCTCTCCTTGTGTCCCCTCTAGCCTCCCTGCTCTCCTTATGTCCCCTCTAGCCTCCCTCCTCTCCTTGTGTCCCCTCTAGCCTCCCTCCTCTCCTTGTGTCCCCTCTAGCCTCCCTGCTCTCCTTGTGTCCCCTCTAGCCTCCCTGCTCTCCTTGTGTCCCCTCTAGCCTCCCTGCTCTCCTTGTGTCCCCTCTAGCCTCCCTGCTCTCCTTGTGTCCCCTCTAGCCTCCCTGCTCTCCTTATGTCCCCTCTAGCCTCTCTCCTCTCTGTGTGTCCCCTCTAGCCTCCCTGCTCTCCTTGTGTCCCCTCTAGCCTCCCTGCTCTCCTTGTGTCCCCTCTAGCTTCCCTGCTCTCCTTATGTCCCCTCTAGCCTCCCTCCTCTCCTTGTGTCCCCTCTAGCCTCCCTCCTCTCCTTATGTCCCCTCTAGCTTCCCTGCTCTCCTTGTGTCCCCTCTAGCCTCCCTGCTCTCCTTGTGTCCCCTCTAGCCTCTCTCCTCTCTGTGTGTCCCCTCTAGCCTCCCTGCTCTCCTTATGTCCCCTCTAGCCTCCCTCCTCTCCTTGTGTCCCCTCTAGCCTCCCTGCTCTCCTTGTGTCCCTGTATGACTGCAGCACACCTCGTCAGCACATTCAACACAACTTCAGTTTGCATCTGCATTTAAGTGATTGGTTTATTTTATGAAGGGACAGGTGGTTAGTGCTGCATGCTCAGTGAACTTATAGACACATAACGAACATGTTCACACACACACACACACACACACACACACATACACACACACACACACACACACACAAAGAAAGAGGACCGCATGTTTTTTTTCTCCTGACTCAGCAGCAGGCAGCCCAGGATTCAGTTTCCATCTGCGTTGTAACCGTGTGTGTGTTTATGTGTGTGTGTGTCTATGTGTGTGTGTGTGTGTCTATGTGTGTGTGTGTGTGTCTATGTGTGTGTGTCCACATTCACGTGGAACTCTGCAAAGGGTTTTGCCCAGCCCAAATCTTCCAATTGGTTCTTCTCCTGCTGTCACACACACACACACACACACACACACACACACACACACACACACACACACACACACACACACACACACACACACACACACACCACCACCTGGTCTCATGTTTTCTGCCGACTGCATCAGCCGTTGTGTGTAAATGTGTGTGTGTGTGTGTGTGCGTGTGTGTGTGAGTCAGAGCAGTATCAGCAGGATTACAATCTGACCCAGCTTGTCTGACAGACACCACTGTTACTAATAGTGTCCACACTGCCACTGCCTGTACATCCCTGACATTACTAGTCCTGCTTCCCTTACTACTGAGCGACTCCTATTACCCATAATTCCACATGCAAGATTACAAACGCAACAAAAATTAATTTCCTGGAATGGAAGACGTTCAAGCAAGCGGGCCCGGGTTTTAGTACCATCTTCTGCAAAAAATAAAAACGTCCAAAAGAATACCCCCCCCCTCCCTTTTTGCTTTTAGCTCATTGATCATGAGTTTTATGTGCGGGCTCTCCGAGACTGAGCAAAATGTGATCTTATGATTCGTTTAAAGTGAACCTGCAAGCCACAGGAGTCTTAAAAACAAGCGGAGCGGCACCTAATTGGCCTCCTTCCCAAGGAGAACTTGAGAACAATGCAGATGGAGGCGGCTGAGCCAAACCTGTCAAACCTCTGGGTTTTTTTTCTCTCTTTTTTCCACACTCTTGTACACCCCCCCTCCCCCCCGCTCGATTTGTGCAGACCCTCTGCATGCAAATCACACCGACTCGTCATCGGCAATTCACAAGTTAGAAACCAACGGCACTATATAGCAGAAATATCCATTCAGATGAGAGGAGAAAGGCCATAATGAACACGTTCATGACCAGTCTGCTTTCATTCTCTTCTCTTTATCCGAGGGCTCTGGAGCAAACCCCAGCGGACACCGGGGCAGGAGACGGAGAGGACACCCTGGATAGGTTGCCGGCCCATTAAAGGTCAGCCTGTGGACATGGTTTCACAAATCAACTTTGCAATAAAAAAAAAAGTGCCCAATAGTGTTGCAAGAAACAAACAAACAAACAAACAAACAGAAAACCTGCATGTGAAGGGAGATCCAGATCCAGATCCAGATCCATAAATACTGGTTCTCCGGTATTTATGCAAATTCACACAGTGCTTGCATTAGCCCTTACACTGTTTGTCACGGAGGGGGGAAAAAAATGAAAACTATGAAATGTAATAATAATAGAAAAAAAAGGATATCATTGAGAACTACAGCCGTACTTTGAAAGTGCCAGTCTTTAAAAAAGCAGACTGAGTCATCGCTCAGCTGCTCCTCAGCGTGTACTCCTGGTCGTGCAGGGAGGAGGAAACCCAGCTGACAAGCCGAATAGACCGCCGTTGTCTTTGCCCGGGTAAAGACAACGGCAGTGTCGGCTTAATGCTTTATGTGGCCGTCACATCGTGTGGGACCTGATGATTTTGCGACACATTGCTCCGTCGTTCTGCTCAACTGGCGGTGAGACGGGGCGGAAAGATGGCCGAGGCAGAGACGGGCGGGGGGGGACTGGGCGGCAGCGATGTGACGGCCAGTTGAATGCAGCGATATCCAAACTGTGATTGCAGTGAATAGGCAGTAAACATGGGTGACTAAATTGTAGTCTGTCTGTCTGCATATCTGTCTGTCTGTCTGCATGTGTGCCTGTCTGCATGTCTGTCTGTGTCTGTCTGTCTGTCTGCATGTCTGCCTGCCTGCCTGCCTGTCCGTCCATCTGCATATCTGCATGTCTGTCTGCATATCTGCATGTCTGTCTGCATATCTGCATGTCTGTCTGCATATCTGCATGTCTGTCTGCATATCTGTATGTCTGTCTGCATATCTGTATGTCTGTCTGTCTGTATGTCTGTCACTTCGTCTCACATCTCTCTCACTATGGCTCAGTCTCTCTCTCTCTCTCTCTCTTTCTCTCTCTCTCCCTCCTGCTGGTCCTTCCACATCTTCCACCCTGTTACCTCCTGTTGAACATTTCTGACATCGTCTTCGAGCGACAGAGAGGGGTAGAGTGGTAGAAAGAGAGAGAGAGAGAGTGCAAAAGAGAGAGCGAGGGGAACAGAGTGGCAGAGAAGAGCCAGGGACTGGAACTGGCTCCCCCGTTACGCAACTCTCTGACATAAACTGTATCACTGCCAGGTCAAAGTTCAAAGTTCATCACTGGGGAGGAGTTCCTGGAGCTGCTTCTGTGTGTCTGCTGATCACGCTTTTTCCTGCTGATACTCACAGGGGCACGCACACACACACACACACACACACACACACACACACACACACACACACACACACACACGGATGTTCAGGCCGGGGGTTTGGTTTGGGACAGCAGCACGTGCAAGACAGATTGGTACGCAGCAGGTCAACCAATCAAAATTATGCTCTTGGTAATGTAACCCAGAAGGCGGCGAGATCTACACAACTGCCACATACTCTACCGAAAGCTACACATATGGGGGCGTAGCGGCCTATTTCGTTGCCTACCAACACGGGGATCACCGGTTCGAATCCCCTTGTTACCTCCAGCTTGGTCAGCCGTCTCTACAGACACAATTGGCCGTGTCTGTGGGTGGGAAGCCGGATGCGAGTATGTGTCCTGGTCGCTGCACTAGCGCCTCCTCTGGTCGGTCGGGTTGCCTGTTCGGGGGGGTAGGGGGAACTGGGGGAATAGCATGATCCTCCCACGCGCTACATCCCCCTGGTGAAACTCCTCACTGTCAGGTGAAAAGAAGCGGCTGGCAGCTCCACATGTATGGGAGGAGGCATGTGGTAGTCTGCAGCCCTCCCCGGATCAACAGAGGGGGTGGAGCAGCGACCGGAATAGCTCGGAAGAGTGGGGTATTTGGCCGGATACAATTGGGGAGAAAAAGGGAGGGGAAAAAAAAGAAAGCTACACATATTTGCCTCGAAAACCTGTTAGCCAGATTCTGCGTTATCATTAATTTGCATAAATGCATTTTCAGTATGCTGGATGATGCGGGACACGGCCACAGAGACGGCGGGATCAGTTGTGTTTCGATGTCTACGGTGTAAGCCGGGGTAGACTTTCCCACATGGCTGGACACACAACACGGTTTCCATGTCCAGCTACTATATATGTTAGCGCTAGGAGGGTTAGTCAGTCAGAAGCCATGTGACGCGTGATTGCTACTTTGTAACTTTAGCACCTTTACTGAAACACTGATAAACGTCAGACTGGCAGCTGGAAACAGTGTAACCTGTGTGCCGTGACCATCAATGATGTTCAGAACTACACGCTACAAATGATCTCATAGGTAGGTGTTTGATAAAAAAAGACATCACAGAAATTGGTCTATTGTTTTGGTGTGCAACGTGTACGTCTGTACTTGCAAATCTCCATTTTATTGTTCAGGATGCAATGAGGAAAAAATACAGAAATACAAGCTACACCCATCATATATCTGTCCTTTAAGATGATGCAGAGTCATATCTATAAGTTGGCACCGCTGCTTATGGGTATAAGGGAAGGGTGGATTACTTTGCTGTGTGTGTGTGTGTGTGTGTGTGTGTGTGTGTGTGTTTGTGTGTGTGTGTGTGTGTGTTAGTGGATGACTAATCATGTCAGGTGGGTGGACAGCCTGCTAACGGCTATGGTTTGGGAGCCATTGAATTGTACACACGCACACGTGTACACACACACACACACACACACACACACACACACACACACACACACACGGTGGAGCACCACGCCTAACAACACGGCAGTATTTGTGAAACACTGACAACAACGTTAAGCGTTGTCGTCTAAATGAGTGATGACTCTCTGACCCGCTGTTAAAAAAAAGTACACAACGGTGATAAGGCCGCCTATCGCACGGAGATAGACAGATGATAAAACACAAAGCGCCCCTACCGGCCCTGAACACACATAATATTGACAGACACGACTCCCATTATCTCCGAAACACGCTGCTGAGATACAGCGTAGAGGAAATCACTGACACGTTATAGATCAGGGTTTCCCAAGACCTGGGGTCAGGACCTCAGGTGGAGTCTCCTGGTCTGAAGACGTGGTTAGAGCTCCTAATCCATTTGAAATTGATTGATAATAATGCACGTGTGTAACATGTTCACATTTTGCATGTATTGGTGACAATCTACGTGCTTCGTCAACCGCGTCCATGTGTGACGCCATGGGATGAGACGGTGTTATGTTACGGGGGCCATTTTGCTCCGCAGTGCTACCAGTGGCCAAAAAAATCCACGGTTCCTCCTTTTTATTTGGGGGGGGGGGCCGAATTGTACTTGGCCAACTACCCCACTCTTCCGAGCCGTCCCGGTCGCTGCTCCACCCCCTCTGTTGATCCGGGGAGGGCTGCAGACTACCACATGCCTCCTCCCATACATGTGGAGTCGCCAGCCGCTTCTTCTCCCACCTGAACAGGCGCCCGGACCGACCAGAGGAGGCGCTAGCGCGGCGACCAGGACACATACCCACATCTGGCTTCCCACCCACACACGGCCAATTGTGTCTGTAGGCATGCTCATCTAAGCCGAAGGTAACACGGGGATTCGAACCGGCGATCTCCGTGTTGGTAGTTAACGAAATAGACCGCCCTGCCACCCGGACGCCGTCCACAACTCATCTCTAAGTCTCCTCTTCGCCTCCGTTCCACTATCTTCCTCTTTTCTCGTCTCCTCTCCTCTGCTTGTGTTCTCCGGAGGAAGAGTTGACCATGACACGTGATATGGTAGTAAGAGCGAGTACACACACATGCACGCCCACACACACACACACACACACACACAAACACACAGTGATCTGGAAAAGCACAAACAAGGCTCTGGGGAGACATAACATGGTGTGATGGAGAGCACTGCCATCTTACATAGGAGAGATGTGTGCGAGAAACAAAGAGGGAGAGAACGGGAGTGAGATAAAGAGCTAGACATCAAGATAAATTCATCAAGTACAAAGATTCCTGCACACGCATGTGCAGGAATACAAACACGCGGAAAAGAAAGACAGCTTTTGCGTGCACGTTTGTGTGTGTGTGTGTGTGTGTGTGCGTGCATGCTTGTTTGTGTGGGTGTGTGCGAGACTGACACCCCGCGCTAATGCCAAACATCTGAGCAGAAACCAGCACCTGAGGGAATTACCCAGCATTCCTGAGTCGCTCTGCGTTAGCAGAGAGGGCCCAGAGATGCGGGAGGAGAGCGGAACCTCTTTGATCGACCCGAAAGATCCTAACGCTGGGATAAAGGAGGAGAGCTCGGGGGAACCTGAGGAGATTTCTCTTTCTCCCCCTTCTCTCTCTCTCACACACCTACTCACTTTTCATATACCTGCACACACACACACACACACACGTTTCCATTTAAAAAAAATAAA
>NC_079228.1:31188975-31313975 GCF_029633865.1 Lampris incognitus | reverse complement strand
AAGAAAAAAAAATTTTTGTAAATAAATAAAAACGTCTCAACAAGCTGAATGCAAGAAGATAAACCAGCTGAGGAATGCAAAAACGGCATTTAAGGTCAGCCTAATTGGTTCTTGTGACTTTGGATTACATCACTGTCACGTTATGTCATGGGCATGACACAGTGCGAAGAAGAAGGAGAAGAAGAAAAAAAAAAGGGCCGTTCCTCCTCTCTCGTACAACCGACACAAGACCTTGGGACCAACAATCAGTTATGCAATGGAGGTTACAGGGCCAGCGCATGCGGCTCGGATGGCAGCGCCACGCCCTGCCCGGCTGTTTGCATTCCATAGTAAGCGACGCTGTCAATACTTGACACGCTGGAGATGTACATCCATACCCTGGCCCGGCTCCAGAGGCCCGGCCCGGGCATGTCTGCTGCCGTGACCGCTCCCTCCCACTGCAAAACACACAAGGCGCATTATATCCAGACCACCGAGTGCCGGGACGGGTAGCGTGGTAAACATCTGCGCATGTGAGGCTTCTCTGACTCGGAAGCTGAAAGAACCGGACCTGAAGTATCTGGTAAGGCTCTGATTCAGGCTCATTTAGCTTCTACTTTAGGATTAATGTGATTTTAAAAAAAAAATTTAAATTTTGAGATACTTTATCCCCGTGGGGAAATTCCTCTCTGCATTTAACCCATGCTAGCTGTGTAGCTAGGAGTGGTGGGCAGCCGCCGTGCAGCACCCGGGGGACCAACTCCAGTTGGTCTGGCCGTGCCGCGGTCAGGGGCACAGACAGGAGTATTAACCCCAACATGCATGTCTTTCTGATGGTGGGGGAAACCCCAGCACCCGGAGAAAACCCACCGCAGACATGGGGAGAACATGCAAACCCCACACCGAGGACGACCTGGGATGACCCCCAAGGTTGGACAACCCCGGGGTTCGAACCCAGGACCTTCTTGCTGTGACGCGACGGCGCTACGTGATGGGGAGTGACCCGTCGAGGAAGACTCCGGTGTCTTATAGTTCTGGTTTAAATGAGCTACATCTCAACTAATTGCGTTATCCTACACGTTTGCGCCTCTTCGTGACCTTGGAGTTGTGGCTCGGACACTGTGGGGCGCTCTTCCTCCAGACAGACGGTCTGCAGGCCGTCTCTGTTGACGCCTTTAAAAAGCTGCTGAAGACCGAGCAAACTCAAGTCGGCCTTCGTCTCGCCTCGTGCTGTCAACTGTTTGTAATTTTGTGTGTCTGTGAGGTCTTTTGTTGCTTATGTTTTATTTTTTGTTTTTCTTTTACTGTTCTTATGGTCATATTTTTAACAATTTTACTCTTGTGAAGCATTTTGTGACCTTGTTCTGTGAAAGGTGCTATACTAAATACACTTTCCTTTACTTAACTTGTTTACTTTAGCACTGTGTGTGTGTGTGTGTGTGTGTGTGTGTGTGTGTGTATGTATGTGTGTGTGTGTGTGTACCAGGTTTTCTATCCTAATGGGGACATTTGGCCCCCATTAGGATCGAAAAACCTGAAACCACCTACCTTGTGGGGACATTTCATGGGTCCCCATAAGGAAAAGGATCTATTTCAGGGTTACGACTTGAGTTTAGCTAAGGTTAGAATTAGGATTAGGTTAAGGTTAAGGTTAGAATTAAGATAAGGTTAAGGTTAAGGTTAGAATTAGGATTAGGTTAAGGTTAAGGTTAGAATTAGGATTAGGTTAAGGTTAGAATTAGGATTAGGTTAAGGTTAGAATTAGGATTAGGTTAAAGTTAAGGTTAGAATTAGGATTAGGTTAAGGTTAAGGTTAGGGTAGGGGTTAAGGTTAGGCATGTAGTTATGATGGTTAAGGTTAGGGTTAAGGGCTAGGGAACGAATGTAGTCAATGAGGGGGGGAAAAGCACTCAGGAATGTAATTTAAGGCCGTATTAATATACAGGGATGAGTAAAAAAAAGAAAAAAGATTCAGTCCCAAACTGTGATTCTTCCCTTCTCGGAGAGTGGTTCCTCAGACCGCTGCAGAGCTTTCTACCCAGTCCCCGGTTCCCCCTGACAGACAGAAAACGCTGGAGTCCGGCGCCCCGCTGGCGGGGGAAACGCCAGAAGAAACAAACGAAACAAAATAGAAATTCTCAGCTTTTTTTGCACCTCATTAAATCTATTACTTATCACATGCATTATTATTAATTATTTATTTTGGTCGTATAAGTCGACTGTGCCTCCCCGCCTGCCGCCCAGTGCCTGCTGGGATAGGCTCCGGCATCCCCGCAACCCTGGGTAAGGATAAACGGTTTGGGTAACGGAGGGATGGAAGTCGACGTGTTTTCCGTGCTCCGGTGTTAAAAGGCCGCGCACAAAACAAATCCCGCAACAATCGTAATACCGAACTACAAAATCACAACACATATGTTGACGTGTCACGACCGTATCCAATCGGGGGGGTGGCAACCCAATTCTCGTCCTTCTTGCAACTTCTCCGCCGATTATAAAACTACGACTCCTGGGTATGTGTGGTGCACAGCGGGGCAGTGGGTTGAGCAGCTTCTCCGGCCGGTGGTTAGTCACACCGAATGATGGCCGGGGGTCTGGCAAGTGGTCCAAGGTCACACCGTGGCCCCGATGATGACTGGCTGTTGGCCCTGTGAGCTGGAGGGACCAACCATAAAGCCTGGCTAAAAACCCACAAGCCACGGGTATCACACGGGCAAATATGGACGCATACTCACAGTGCAAACACACACACACACAGACACAAACAGAAACACACACACACACGTGCATGCATGCATGCATGCACACAGGTAACACTTGGGATTAGCTGCGGAAAACTGGCTGCTAGAAAATCCAGCAGCGTTTCAAGGCAGCAATGACGGGATAACGGCCTCGCTGAAAGACGCACAAGCATAAAGGTGTTAAAAAAAAACCACACAACCCGAATATACACATAGGTCGTCGACATGCATGGAAACACACACTGGAGGGTAATCTCGGGTCAGGGAGTTCTGAGTGCGTCTCCCTCTCTTGACGCATACTGTACGAAAACCCTCCCTTACACTCCACTTAACAGAGGTGCCCAGGGTGTCCATGCATGATTAAAAGACTGAAAGTAGGCCAGTCGCACTGTGCTAGCTGGGAAATTACTGCAGTTTCATTCAAACCACCTCCGCACGCACACACACACACACACAAGCACACACACATCACTACCCAGCCATCCAAAGACAAGCCCCTGCCAGCACACACGCACACGTACACACACACGCACACATATGCATGCACACACAACTAACTACCCAGCAGTTCCATTCAAAGACAAGCCCACGCCGACGCGCTCACTCATACGCACAAACAGCTACCCAGCCATTCAAAAACAAGCCCCCGCCAACACACACAAACACACACACATCAACATGCACCCAGCCAAAGACGGACCCCTGCCAATACGCACACGCACACACATGCACACACCTAGCCATTCAAAGACAAGCCCCCGCCAACTAACACAAACACACCAACAGACACACACACACACACACACGCAGACATATCCGATGCCCACATATCCGCAGCTCAATAATTGAAGCGATACCCCGGCTGACACAGCAGGGGAGAAGGCCGAGCAGCGGCCCGACAGTTATTGGAACGGGTCAGACTAGAGATGAGGAGATGTAAGAAAATATCGCAGCCGCCTCCTCCTCCTCCTCCTCCTCCATTTATCCACCACCTCCTCCTCCTCGCCTGGATGTTTTTCTTTTGGGTTGTTGATGAGACCGTGCGTGCAATCCTGTGGCGGGTGGTTGTTTGTTTTTATTGTGTTTCCGGCCCTTTTCCAGTGGCGAGACATGCTGGTTTTGGCTTTGGGAAGTCGTAGGCAGACTTACTGAAAACACACTAGCAGGTACGGGCCCTTTCAGCGCAAAGCTCAACAAACACTGCACTATGGTACACGCTACGACCACGGTATAAGGCGGAAAGAAAATGTTAAATCCACTTGCAAGCTGTACGTATTTGCCTTCACGTCAAAATAACTGTAGTTATAATCGAATTCTGCTGTCATTGAACTTATTCGAATAAGATCGATTGGGCGGCACGGGGGCCCAGTGGTTAGCGCTGTCACCTCACAGCAAGAGGGTCCTGGGTTCGAACCCCGGGGTTGTCCTCCTCTGTGTGGAGTTTGCATGTTCTCCCCGTGTCTGCGGTGGGTTTTCTCCGGGTGCTCCGGTTTCCCTCACCATCAGAGAGACATGCATGTTAGGGTTAGTACTCCTGTCTGTGCCCCTGACCAAAGCATGGACAGACGGACTGGAGTTGGTCCCCGGGTGCTGCACGGTGGCCGCCCACTGCTCCTAGCTACACAGCTAGCATGGGTTAAATGCAGAGAGGAATTTCCCCCACGGAGATTAATATAGTGCCCTGTGATGGCCTGGCAGCCTGTCCAGGGTGTCTCCCCCGCCTGCTGCCCAATGATTGCTGGGATAGGCTCCAGCATCCCCGCGACCCTGAGAGCACGATAAGTGGTTGAGATAATGGATGGATGAACAGTATATCAAAAAAAATTTAAATTTAAAAAAAATCAAATTGGGTTGGGTGTCGGTGGCCATTGTGCTCGTCTTGCTGCCGACACCTTCAAAAGTGCTGCTAACTGAATCGTTAGCTCACCATAACCTAGTTTGGACACTAAATGTCAAGCGAGGCTGCTAATAAACTTGCTGAGGTATTCATTTCCACACATTTCTGAAGCCACTTAAACATTTTTTCCCCCCCCAAAGCAGGAAAAAAGTTCAGTCAGCACAACCTCAAAGCCGTCCGGTTCAGGAGCACGGCCGCAGACCTGATGGGACCGCTTCACTTTCCATCTGCTTTCAACAGATCACCTGCATGGACATTTGGCTCATCCACTTTTTACCATGACCTCTTCCCTGAAAGACAATTCTGCCCTTTTCCAGGACGCTAAAAATAGCTCTCGGAGAGTTTGAAGTTCAGCTTGCTTTTACAATACGCTCAAAACCCACACAGTTGACCGGCGACAGAGTTTTGCACCGTGCCAAATCGAAATGTAGAGCGCAACTGAGGACCTACTTCCACAGATACTGAAAGAAAAAAAGACTGCTGTAACACACTACACGGCGTTTGGGTGGACACTTATTCTCAGCTCTTTACTGTACTATAGGGCGGCATGGCTCAGGAGGTAGAGCGGGTCATCTAGTAATCGGAAGGCTGCTGGTTCGATCCCCGGCTCCTCCAGAGAGTGTGTCAAAGTGCCCTTGAGCAAGACACTGAGCCCTCTAACTGCTTCTGATGAACAGGTTGGCGCCTTGCATGGCAGCCTCCACCATCAGTGTGTGAATGGGTGAATGTGAGACATACACTATAAAGCAGTTTGAGTAGTCGGTAGACTAGAAAAGTGCTATATACATGCAGTCCATTTACCATGATTCTGTACATCTTCTTTAAAATGAGAGGACGCAGCGGGTAGTGCACCTATAACCCTGACACTGCCTGTGCCTCTTGTGCTGTGCTGTGATATGAGTTATGATACCGAGGCAAAAGCATCAGATTTCCCAAAACTTGCTGGGGAAGTCCCGCTCATACTGCAATCCGAACCAGCCAAAAGCAAACGCTGAGAGTCACTGAAAAGACTTCAGTCATTGATACAGACCTGGCCAGCATGTCTCGCTACCATAAGCCAAGCTAAGCTGAATAACTTGAACCTGGAAAACTCATTGTGGCTAAATGACTCAATGGTTTGAACCGGGTTTGTTCCCTGGTACGCCTGTGTGGCGTTTGCATCTTCTAACCATGTCTGCGTGGATTTTTCTACCGACCGTCCAATGGCGTGCATCTTAAAGGGTCATTCAGTTCACAGATTATGTCATCATGCATATCAGTTGTCGCATCCCTTTTCCACCAGCTTCACTGTCAGGATTTTGGACACGGGACCGCTGCTGGCTTTAGAACGGCAAACGGCATCTTACAGGGCAACTCAACACATTCAACATGCAATCTTGAAACTCTCAGACACCACCGACTGAGACTGGTGGTGTGACACAAGAGCTAACGCGTCAGGCCAGGACTCCGCAGTCTACACCCATTTGCAGGCCAGGGGCCACTCTCTCAAGGATAAGGATGTGCACATCCTTGATAGGGAGGAACGCTGGTTTGAAAGGGGAGTCAAGAAGGCCATGTGAGGAGGGGACGAACACCCCTGAATGGGGGGGGGGGGTTAGAGTACATCTGTCACCATCTTACAATGCTGTGATTGCAACCATTCCCCAACCCTCTGTGAAGAGTACACATGGCCAGTGAAACTCTAGGTAATGGTCACGCCCATATTTGCATATGAAACCGATTGTCGTTTTGGGCCGTTATGCAGCTGTATCGTTCATAAGGGTGGGGTACCTGGAGTCAGCTGAGACCGAAGAGGTCACTAATGCCCCTTTTCCACTGCATGGTACTACCTCAACTCGACTCTACTCTATTCGACTCTACTCGCTTTACTTTTTGGGATTTCGTCTTCCACTGCAGATAGTACCCCCTCACGGTGAAGCCCCGCTGGTCATTTGTGGGCGTGCTGACTAGTCTTCCCTCCCTTGTCTACCAGCTCCCCCACACGAATATTTTATTTTCAAAAAAACTCAACAAGACAAACTCTAAATGTGTGCGTCACATGAACAATATTAGTGTAACTAAGAGATTCGTTGACAAAAAACATTTTTTCACATGGATAATCAACTATAATACAAGTTTCATAAGACGTGCTTTGGCATTTCTCTCTCTGACCAATCAGTGGTCAGATTTTATTTATATTTAAATAAATATAAATAAATTTCATTTGTATTTTTGTTTATATTTTATTTATTTGTATTTATATTTTATTTACGTTTAAATTTAGATATGTGTATTTATCTATTTTACAAGATATTTTATTTATATTTAAATAAATATAAATACATATATTTATATGTATTTATATATGTCGGTGGGAAGCCGGGAGCCGGATGTGGGTATGTGCCCTGGTCGCTGCACTAGCGCCTCTTCAGGTTGATCAGGGTGCGTGTTCAGGGGGGAGGGGGAACTGGGGGGAATAGCGGGATCCTCCCACACGCTACGTCCCCCTGGTGAAACTCCTCACTGTCAGGTGAAAAGAAGCGGCTGGAGACTCCACATGTATCGGAAGAGGCATGTGGTAGTCTGTGGCCCTCCCCGGATCGGCAGCAGGGGTGGGGCAGCAACTGGGACGGCTCGGACGAGTGGGGTAGTTGGCCAAGTACAATTGGGGAGAAAAAAAGGGAGGGAGGGGGTCCAAAAAAAAAAAAATCAGGGGCAGCAACCTACAAACACAGACCCAACACAGAAAAGTCCTGTCCAACATCAAATTTCGGACAAACGAAGGAGAGAAATTCTGCTGTCACAGGGGTTTTATTTATGAACTGTGGGAATCTAACCGAACCAGTGTGCAAGTGAAAACAAAATAAGTACTTGTCCCCTGATTTAGAGAAAACACTATATGTTTGACCTCTGTTTAAAGTGCACTAAAAGAAACACAAGTCCTAATCATGGCCTGGACGAGGGCTAGATGCTATACATGGTTTTTTCTCTAACTAACGGAGGGGTTTCATTTCAACAGGAGGTGCTCAGCATTTTGTTTGTGAGCCTTTAGCCATTCCAACCAACATCTGCCATCATGCATCAAGTTTCTGTTCAGCGGTTCTCTAAAAAAGGGACGGACAGATGCTCTCACATTTTGGCAAGATTCAGCTCACATTGAGTCACACACAAGTGTCGACTATCGGGCTGAAATCTTCCATGACTCACAGCACCATGACCTGAAAGGTTGGGCCTGGACGGCCCCACACTGATGACGCTCTCTTGTAGGGATGCACAAATACTTTTACCTCAAACAACGCCGGGCATTCAGACAAGCCGAAACAAAACCCGTGCAGCTTCTCACCCATACCCTAACGTAGATATCTAACAATGCCTGCCGAGAGCGGCACATACTGTAAATACATTTATATATATGTGTACTCATCAGATGGCATCAAAATTCAGACCGATAATTTCAATAATTTCACAGCAATATGAAGCCATTAAACTGGAGGAGTTTAGTGTCTTCAGAGAATCCTACTTGACTGGTACCGTTAGAATGAGCGACTGCAAAAGCACTTATGATTTGGAAATTTGTGAATTAACTGTTTCATGTACCCAGAAAGTACTTCCCCCCAATTGTACCCGGCCAATTACTCCACTCTTCCAAGCCGTTCTGGTCACTGCTCCACCCCCTCTGCTGATCCGGGGAGGGCTGCAGACTACCACATTACCTCCTCCCATACATGTGGAGTCACCAGCCGCTTCTTTTCACCTGACAGTGAGGAGTTTCCCCAGGGGGGTGTCGCCTGTGGGAGGATCACGCTATCCCCCCCCCGAGCAGGCGCCCTGACCGACCAGAGGAGGGGCTAGTGCAGTGACCAGGACACATAACCCACATCCAGCTTCCCACCCACAGACATGGCCAATTGTGTCTGTAGGGACACCCAATCAAGCCGGAGGTAACACGGGGATTTGAACCGGCGATCCCCGTGTTGGTAGGCAACGGAATAGACCGCTATGCTACCCGGACGCCCCACCGACACAGTTATTTTGACGTGAAGGCAAATACGTACAGCTTGCAGGTGGATTTGATGTGGTTTTGTTCTTATAATGTGATCATAGCCTGTACCATAGTGCAGTGTTAAGCTTTGTGCTGAAGGGCCTATGACCTGCTAGTGTCATTTCAGTAAGTCTGTCTGCGAGTCCCAAAGCCAAAACCAACATGTCTCGCTACTGGGAAAGGGTCGGGGAAAAAATAAATAAAAAACAACAACCCACCACAGGATTGCTACCACGCTACCCAGAAAGTACTGAGAGGACTTGCGTTTGAGGTTTTCAGGATTGTCAATGTACCGATGCCACCTGTGGACTCCCTGCAACAGTAAAACTCCAATACAACAAGGTTTTCTGTAAAACAAAAAGTCAAAAGTCCTGGCAAAAGCCTTGATTTTGTACCTTTTTTCCACACAGAAGGCAGTTAAACCTCTTGCATCGAGAAACTTGGACAATAACTCGATTACTTTTGTGCATTCAGCCAAACTAATGCGCCAAACCTTTACTGTTCAGACCAAACACTGGATCTGATCGATAGTCTGGATTGGCAATGAAGGAAGTGCTGCTTCTCTTGACATTATACATTTCTGTGACGTGATTTTACGACTTAAATTATGCTACGATTTAAGGGAAACTTGTGTTTTTTCCTGTCTATCAACTGTTTAAGTTTTTCAAATTTTTTTTACTATCATGATGTGCAGCCTAATCCGACTGGTATTAGGTACAAAAAAATCCTTTACTATCTACGAGGATTTACATAGAGGAGGGAAATAAAACAGAGAGATCAGTATAAGACTTACATGTAATACTTTTACAAAGCAGTAAGAAACTTCACCTTTTGTTTCCAAAGACTATTTAGGCAAACAAACTGCAACGTAAACCCCCACAAATCCCCTCTCCAAAGCTGAAACGGAGGGGACCGAGCGTCACTACTACCGGCGGCCCCTAATCACAGGGCATACTTGGCAAGGACACTTAGGAAAGACATAACCTTTTGCAAAAAAAAAAAAAAGAAAACAATAAAAATCAAATGGAAACCTGCAAAAATCCAGCAGCTTCTTAGCAGCCTTGTGCAAGCTTTCAGAGAATTAGACCACGGGGGTGTTTGAGGGCACGGGGACTCGGGGGCTTGCGGATGGGAGAGGATTTAAAAAAAAAAAAAAGGGACTTTTGCAACTGGGAATCTTTGAACTTGTGGGTTCGTCCAATTCCTGATTGATCCTTCTTTTGAAAATGAACATCTCTCTTTCAACATCGCCACCAGATAACTGCAGGGAAAGATACAATGATGCAATCATTCGACCACTTCAAGGAGGAGCTTATGCCGGCGCAGACAGACAGTAGGTCGCATCGATACAGCCCAGACCTTCGTTTTCAACCTCTATAACTTGCTGCACGTAAACCTGCAGAAAGTGCAGCAAGTTGACACGTACCAAAGCGCGTGCACACACACACACACACACACACACACACACACACACACACACACACACACACTCGCTAACACATGCACACCCAAAGATTTGCACAGTGTTCATCCAGCTAGGCCAGGGAGACACAGAAATGACCTCCAGTGCTTGGCTCATTCCCAGAGTCCTGTGCACACACAGACACACACAGACACGCATGCGTGCACACGCACACACACCTAGTTGCAGCTTCGCTCCCGAGGTATCGCAGCACATGTAGTTACTAGAAGGTGATATGCCAAGTATACATTCAACCTTCAACCAAAAAACGAGCCCGTGTGTGTGGGTGTGTGTGTATATGTGTGTGTGTGTGTGTATGTGTGTGTGTGCGTGTGGCCAGCTGTCAGCTACAGGGACAATGACACAGGTTATTGGGTAATAGGTGTCGGTGCTCAGTGGCGTAGTTTGCCTGTTAGCTAGGTGAAGGTTAAACAGAAGGAGGCGTTGACATGTTAGTAAGCCGTATAACTCTTGTCTCTCCGCACGCGTCCCAAGCAGCGACGGTTAGTTAGGACAGGTGTCTTTTGTTTTGGTTTTTTCAGTCCTGATGCAACCTCTTGTCTTTACAGGCGGAAATTTCCTGATGGCCTCCACACATCCACCCGGCGAACCCCACCACTTACTTACTTTCGCTCTTTCTCCCACACACCCACACACACACACAACCCACTCACTCTTAAGTGCAAATGGTATATATGAAGTGCCTCTTAAAAGGCTTATAGTAACCCTCCATTGCTCCATTTACCCCCCCCCCCTCCAACCCACACCACCGCACCCCACCCACCCACTCACCATGGCATGTCATTTTCATGGCTCTTGTGTTACTATGTACTTCCCCATTTCCCCGGTGTCTCCTGTTTTCCCCTGTATGTGTGTGTGTGTGGGGGGGGGGGGGCTTCCTTCCCTGGCACTCTCCGACTCCCTCCTGATTCACGGTTCATTCACCTCGCCCATCCAGCCTGCACACCTGCCTTCCATCATCTCATCAACTCAACAGCACATCTACTCCGGTTCTCCATCCACACATCGCCAGATCGATACTTCAACCGCTGCTGTAGTCTCTCGTTCTCGGCCGCTCTGCAGTTGTCTATTCAGAAGTATCCCCTGTGTTGTTTGCGTTACCGGTATTTGCCCTTGTGTCCTGGTGCTTCCAGGATCACTACTCTCCGGTTCCCCTGCCTGCCTGCCTGCCTGCCTGCCTGCCTGCCTGCCTGCCTGCCTGCCTGCCTGCCTGCCTGCCTGCCTGCCTGCCTGCCTGCCTGCCTCAATCTGCCTGCTGACTTATCCTCAGCCAGCCGCGCTCACTTCCTCGTCCGTCTGTCCTGCTCAGTCCAACCATGCCATCCGCCATCGCCCCTCTATCTTCTGCCTCGCCTGCCATTCTCATGCCCCTTTATTCCTGCAATAGTCCCCTTCTACATAACCTAATTTGGGTTTGGGTCCGCCTTTACTGATCATCACAGTCATGTAGCGTTAGCTGGGGCGCCTCCATCACTAGGAAGAGAAAATCACACACTACACGGGGAAACAAGTGGGTGGAGATGCAACACTCCAACTACTTGGGGGGGGGTTATTGGTGGTGGTGGGTTTGATGGGGGGGGCCTGCAGGCAGCTTGTTCGACACGGCGAGCAGTCCGTTTCCACTACGCGGCCGTGAGCTCTCCATCTTTAACTGTAGGTTGTTTGGGTGAATAAGCGTTATGAACTAAGCAATTTAACCTTAGGTGGGTGTCCGGGTGGTGTGGCGGTTTATTCCGTTGCCTACCAACACGGGGATCACCGGTTCGAATCCCCGTGTTACCTCCGGCTTGGTCGGGCGTCCCTACAGACACAATTGGCGATGTTTGCGGGTGGGAAGCCGGATGTGGGTATGTGTCCTGGTCACTGCACTAGCGCCTCCTCTGGTTGGTCGAGGCACCTGTTCAGGGGAGAGGGGGAACCGGGGGGAATAGCGTCATCCTCCCACGCACTACATCCCCCTGGTGAAACTCCTCACTGTCAGGTGAAAAGAAGCGGCTGGCGACTCCACATGTATCAGAGGAGGCATGTGGTAGTCTGCAGCCCTCCCCGGATCGGCAGAGGGGGTGGAGTGGCAACCGGGACGGCTCGGAAGAGTGGGGTAATTGGCCGGATACAATTGGGGAGAAAAAAAAAGGGGGGGGGATCCGCCCCAAAAAGAAGAAGCAGAATGAGGCTCGTCACACTGAACTGTTTGGTAATGTACATTATAATCTGGTAATACCGTCTCATAATAGCTCAGGACTGGATTTTATGAGGAGTTTTCGGTAACAGATTTTCACCGTCATTAATTAAGAAAACAAAACTGTACGTCGTGGTGTAACAATGTCGAAAATGTCCTCCCAATACAACATCCCTGAATGATGATAAATGATAATAGCGCTGACTTATTGCCCAGCCTGATGTGTTGGCGGTAATTCTGTTTTTCTTCGCATTTGTAAAACTGAGAGACTGTCGTCGTATAAATTGGGTTAAGATGTCGTTATTTTGAAGCAATTTAAAAACTTGTTCCAAAACATTATACAAACACTGTGCATGCAAGCAGAATCAGGAGCGGTTGGTGTGTGTGTGTGTGTGTGTGTGTGTGTGTGTGTGTGTGTGTGTGTGTGTGTGTGTGTGTGTGTCCTCAGTCAGTGTATTAAATTGGATTGAGTGTATTCTGATTATATGAACAAATGCACAATATAAACACACTGGGCCTCATTCATCAATCATTCATACATACAAATTTGTTCTTACACACCCATGGGATATTTTAGCCCTGACATTTGTCTAGCAGGCCGGTGTAGAACCTGGGTAGCCCCTGACTGTAGACACCGATTGGCTAACACTGACGTCTTTGCAAGTCCGGATGATTGCTCGTTGCACGAGGTAGACAATTGATGGTAGAGGGGCAATATTACGGATAACCATCAGGCTTTTGCCTGTGCCTGTCAGACCACACTGAGGGCTGAAAACATCCCACGGGTGTGTAAGAACAAATTTGTACATACGAATGATTGATGAATGAGGCCCACTGAATTGTCGAGTGTCCTGATTTAGATGAAACACTGCGTTTAACCATAGCAATGGCTATAAAGCCTCGCTGAATTAACATCAGCCTACGCTCATTTGTTTGTCGTTTACCACTCCAGAGCGCCACCTTCTTTATAATGAAGCATACTGTCCATGGAGCAGAAAAAGAGCTCAAAATATTGCCGCAACGGTAACCAGGATATGGGCTGGCTATTTGGGTCCAGACGATCGTGCCTTGAAGTTCCCCTCGCTCCCCATTAGGTCATCTAAATTCTTCCACCACAGGTATTTTCCCTGGGCAAGCCCCTGTGTGAGGGTGTGTACCCTAACATATGCACAGCTGCAGCAAGAATCTGTGTGTGTGCGTGTGGGCGTGTGTGCGTTTGTGTGTCAGTGCAAGTATCTTCTGTTAATGTGCTCATATCTCTTATACTGTGCTGAACTACTAGACCTAACAGCCTCGATATTATATAAAGCACAAGTGTGTGTGTGTGTGTGTGTGTGTGTGTGTGTGTGTGTGTGTGGGTGCATGCATGTGCTATGTACCCTTCTTTAGTAAACACAACCAGCGTCCAGGAAAGGCATTATTGTAAACCGGTACATAGTGCGGTTCGCCTCTCTCACTGTGGCTGGCAGTCCCTGAGGCCGGTGGCCAGGTCCGCACACACCAAAACCTCCCTTCCACCTCATTTGTCTGTGCCTCAGCTCAGCGGTACTCAGACCGCGGCTCGCCAGCCACATGCGACTCTTTCATGACTCTACTGCAGCTCTTTTAAGTCTCCAATTTTGCGTCTCCCAACGCCTTTTAACCAAGTATTTCACCAGATGCTGTCAGAGACACTTGCAATAGCAGCAGCAGCAATGCTCTTCTTCTTCTTCTTCTGATAAATTTGCGGCAGACTAAACGCACCAAAAGCATGTTGCTGCCCTCCACAGATCGTTTGTAGAGCTCCACCAAATGAGCTTAATTTTTACGTGGAGTCCGGTGCGATGGAAAGATGAGCAACACTTCTTGTTGTTACACAACGTTATACGCTGGGCATGGATTTCCGTGGTTCGTAACTCCAACGTCTGACAGCTCTGCCTGCACGAGGCGTCTTCTCTCTGTGTGACAGCTGCTGCATTCCATCAGAGCAGGATTCACAGCTTCCAGCGGTAACTTCAATAATCCAATTTCCCAACAAGAGCAACCTATGACCCCACGAAGGCTGGGTGAGGAGGCATATTTTTGTAATGTGACTCTCAAAAAAAAAAAAAACACTGTCAATGTGGCTTCTGAGATGGCCAATCTGAGTACCGCTGTTATGGCTCACCAGCCAGCCACCTACGCCATTCATCAGAAACTCTAACACACACACACACACAAATAAATTATTATTTAAGCAATGTCATGCACAAGGACCAACACAAGCATTTACACACGGAGATACACACATACACACACACACACAAATACATATACACACATAAAGAACAGTTTGTACATGCATATACAAACTAAAAGCCAAGCAAAAAACCCACACACACACACACACACACACACACACACACACACACACACACACACACACACACACCAGCATACCCCAGCAGAAGACACTGACGGGCGTGCTCACACTAGCGAACACCAGCCAAGGTAGACAGGGTCAGCAGAATATTCAGTTATATCCCTCTGCACGAGAAAAAAGGACTCTTTAGTGAGGAGGTCTATAAAGGCTGCAGCGGTGGTACGCCCAAAATGAGCCATTTAATGCCGACTACTGTTAAAGGGACATTTCGCTGCTAATAATCTGCATGTCGAGTGAGGTTTTGGTGGTGTCTAGCCTTTTAAAACTTTAACCGTTTCAGAGGCATCCAGGTGGCATGGCGGGCTATTCTGTTGCCTACCAATACGGGGATCGCCGGTTCAAATCCCCGTGTTACCTCCGGCTTGGTTGGGCGTCCCTACAGACACAATTGGCCGTGTCTGCGGGTGGGAAGCCGGATGTGGGTATGTGTCCTGGCCGCTGCACTAGCGCCTCCTCCGGTTGGTCGGGACGCCTGTTCGGGAGGGAGGGGGGAACAGGCGGGAATAGCGTGATCCCCTCACACACTACATCGCTCTGGTGAAACTCCTCACTGTCAGGTGAAAAGAAGCAGCTGGTGACTCCACATGTATCGGAGGAGGCATGTGGTAGTCTGCTGCCCTCCCCGGATCGGCAGAGAGGGTGGAGCAGCGACCGGGATGGCTCGGAAAATAGGGTAATTGGCCAAGTACAATTGGGGAGAAAAGGGGGGGGATCCCCCTCCCCATCCCCTTCCTGCCAAGAGCTGTTCTACATTGCCTACGTGTACCAGCATGCATTGCATGCAAGTTTCTCAAAAGCAGATGGAAAATCAAACAGCTAAGCCAGTTGGCCTTGTAGTTCTTCCGCTATCCACTAACAACAATGAGTGGTGGAAGTAAGCCAGTTTGCTATAGCAGGCTAGGGCGATACAGACAACACTGGCAAGTATCATGTACATCACAGAGATACCATCGCCAGATTGATATGAGGAAATAAGCTTCAAAAACTCGGCGAGATTTCTGTTTAATGGTCAAAATACCATGCAGAACACAGCACGCCTCATCAAAGTTTGACTGAGCATATCCGGCTATTCAAAGGACCTTGAGATATCACACAACACCATCAACTTTCACCTCCACCCGCTGGTATGGTAGCTGAGGGCAGGGATACTGTATCCTGAAAGACTGCCCCGAATCAAATTGAATACAAAATGAACGTGAGGTTTCCACGGGACTGTTTTGAATATAATATAATATAATATAATAGTTTGAGAATTTACTTCGTTGTACAATGCACGTCATGTTGACTATTGTTCTTCTTCTTTTACTGTGACTGTGTAAGTAATCTAACTTTATGAGCCTAAAAGACCTGATGTAGTTTTCATTTTTATTAATTTCCTCATGCCATCTAAATTCAACCACACACACAAAGAGTGGTTCAATCAGGCAGGCCCTGCAGTACTTGAATGTACTGTGCTTTTGTCATCGTACCCAATGCAGGAGCCGTGCCATACCGCCTTGGAAAAAAAAATCTGTGTAATTTATTGCGTCTATTCCCTTCCACTGTCTTCACTTGCTAGGAATGCATTCATCTCCTCTTGGTACCTTTTGAAGGAAGGGCAGCTCATCAAAACAGCAACAGCAGGCCGAGAGAGTAACTTTCTATGGAAATAAAGTCTGTGATGCTACAGAGCAGAAACAGAAAGGGAGAAGATGGGCGAGAGAAAGAGAGAGAGAGAGAGAGAGAGAAGTGATGGAGAGTGAGAGTGATTCTGTGAGAGAGAGAGAGAGAGAGAGAGAGAGAGAGAGAGAGAGAGAGAGAGAGAGAGAGAGAGGTATTCTCTGAAGCGGCCCCCCTACTGCATTTGCGGACTGTCTCTGTCAGATGGAGGACACACTTTCAGCCAGCTCACTCCGTCTTATCTCTACAACCAGTGTTGTAGCACACCTCCCTGCCTGTCAGGGCCCAGCATCCCTTCTTTTTTTCCAGTGTCAGGATCCTACCACGTAGCTAAAAAGGGGGCCAGAAAGACAGCCAGTCAGTCAGCCGGCTAGCTAGCAAATCAGCCAGCCAACACACATCAGCCAGCCAGTCAGCAGCAAGGCAGCCATCATGGATTCAGTAAACTCAACAGATAGTTAGTCTGCCAGCCAAGCGTCAAGCCAGATGACTCCAAGCCACAGCCAGACGGTCAGCCAGGCAGCCAGTAAAACTGACAGCCTGCCAATAAGTCAAACAGCCAGTTCTGGCCAAGCCGCAACTACCAGTCAGCCAGCCAGACAGACTGAGAAAGTCAGCTGTCCAGCAATGCATCTAGCTCTCCAGACAGCAAGTAATGCTCTATTCAAACCACAGAACAGACTTGTAGAAAAGGAAATGCTTTCAGGCTTACTGATTTAAATATGGCCTGCACTGTAGTTTAGTCCCATGGGTCAGTCCAAACCTGTCCTGGAGACCTCCTCCACCCCCCTTTTTTTTTTCTTCTTCAAACTGTGTTGTTTGGGAAGATCCCATTGCCTTGACCGTACCCATCAATGTGCTCAAACCTAAGCAGGCAAAGGAGAGATCCAAGGAGTGAAGGACAGACTTCTGAGATGCTACCGCTGAATGCACCCTTGAGGATTCTTTTCCACACAATACACCTCTGTGAAATGGAGACCACGCAAATCCACTGGTTCGCAATGAAATAAAGACGACCTTTGCACGGGGATGGTCTTGAGAAACAGCATACCAAAACTCGTGGCGTTGCCAAACACTGCATCTTGACATCAGCGTCATAAAGTGTAAATAATAGCTGTGGAACACAAGGTCGTGCCAAGAACAACAGCGGCCAAGGGTGGGTTTCAGTATTCAACAGATTGTTTCTATCACTGGTCGTTTTCCTGTTATTGAATTCCTCTCTCTCCATGCATATCCTCCAGGCTCGGACTTAAGTCATTGTTGATACCCACACACCCCTTCGGTTGTCAAAAGCCTGCCTTGGCAGCAGGGGTTCAGTACAGAGGAGTAAGTAACCAACCCAACAGCTTAAGACGTTGCATAAAGACTAGATAGATGGGCTACTAAATTTCATCGAGAAGGCTACAGTATATACAAAGTGTAATTCATATTGTGTTCAGCTGACAAGGCTAAGTTTCTGAGTCCTAAGGCTCAAACCACTACAGATTAAACACTGGATGGCGATTACCAAACCGCAGTTTGTTTGTTGATCAAGACATGTGGTAACAGCATAAAAAATGCATTGCAAGCTGAAAGACAGCATTCAAATAAATCTGATGCTCCGATGGCGGACATCTTTCCTCTTGAACAAGGTTCTTTACCTACGTTAAGTCTCTTTCTCCGCAGATCAGCCATAATCCTCAAGCACAAGCGATTTTAGACGTGTTTGATTTTTATGACTTGAATCTGGAAAAATCTGAGCTAATCAGTAAATTTGTGCACCTCTGTGACTATGACTGCAGTTGTGAACAGTGTGCTTGCATACAACTGTAACCCACGAACTTCAGTAGATAAATCTGTGATGCCGTGAAGGGGGCGAACTATACAATGACTTTCGGGGAACTCAGTTTTTGCGTTCTTACACTTACAATGAGTCATTGGTGATAAAACATCCGTGATACAAGCATGCATATATATCAGCAGATCCGTGCCTGAAAGGAAATTATCATAACAAACATCAGAACTAGAATCAGAATCATATTTATTGCCAAGTGCAAGAACATACAAGGAATTTGTGTTGGTATGTTGGTGCAAAAGGGAACATTAACAGTAAATAGTAAAGATAAAAATGAAAAAAGAATTAAAAAAAAATATATATATATATATATATATATATATATATATATATATATATATATATATATATATATTCACACACACACACAGATAAAATAAAAATAAAAATAAGGGGGCATCCGGCTGGTCTAGCGGTCTATTCCGTTGCCTACCAACACAGGGATCGTTGGTTCAAATCCCTGTGTTATCTCCGGCTTAGTCGGGGCATCCCTACAGACACAATTAGCTGTGTCTGCGGGTGGGAAGCCGGATGTGGGTATGTGTCCTGGTCGCTGCACTAGCGCCTCCTCTGGTCAGTCGGGGCACCTGTGCGGGCGAGGGGGAACTGGGGAGAATAGTGTGATCCTCCCACGCGCTACATCCCCCCGGTGAAACTCCTCACTGTCAGGTGAAAAGAAGTGGCTGTCAACTCCCCATATATCGGAGGAAGCATGTGGTAGTCTGCAGCCCTGCCCGGATCGGCAGAGGGGGTGGAGCAGCGCCCAGGACAGCTCAGAAGAGTGGGGTAATTGGATACAATTGGGGAGAAAAAGGCGGGGGGTAGTTAAATAAATAAAACTAAGATGCAATAAGGTGCAATCACCACCGGTTCAGAGCTGCAACACAAGAGACCATGTGGCAGCCCCTGATGCCCAGCACAGGGTGGCAGGAGTTGTTTTTATAAAAAGTTAAATGAGAATTTGAAGAAGTTATTTAGAGAATAAGAGTTATTTACAGGGTAGGACAGGTTTTATGCAGTGCGTCCATATACAGAGAGCACAGTAGGGGAGATAGAAGGGGGGCGGGTGGGCAGCAGTGTCAAGATCTGTGAGTGTCTGGGGGCTTGTTAGAAAGGCCTACGGCTGTAGGGAAGAAGCTGCTCTCGTGGTGCGAGGTTCTGGTTTTTATAAACCTTAGCCTCTTGCCAAAGGGGAGTGTTTTGAAGAGACTTTGGCCTGGATGGGAAGGGTCGGCCATAATCTTTCCTGCTTGCCTCAGTGTCCTGGAGGCGTACAGGTCCTGGAGGGATGTCAAGTTGCAACCAATCAGCCTCTCAGCAGAGCGAATGATAGGCTGCAGTCTGCCCTTGTCCTTCACAGTGGCAGCAGCATACCACACAGTGATGGAGGAGGTGAGGATGGACTCAATGATGGCTGTGTAAAAGTGCCCCATCATTGGCTTTGGCAGGTTGAACTTGTTCAGCTGCTGCAGGAAGTACATCCTCTGCTGTGCCTGCTCGGTGACTTGAGGTCCTGGGTACCGACGGTGCCCAGGAAGCGAAAGGAACATCACCAACACGGCAAAATAAAATAAAGCACAATAATTTCCCGCCTAATAAGAAACAGACAGGTCAAATGCATAGGCCATGCAGCAGTTAGTAAATTCCTCTCTTACGGGTAGTTTTCTATTGCACCATATTCGAATGGTGACGGAAGAAATAGCACAGTTGGATCCTCATAGTGAATGCGTGATGATTCACCCCCATTAAGCTCACAAGTTGTTCATTCAAGAATGCATGTACAGCATAATTAACTGCTTTAGAAAACAATATAGAAACGCACATAGCAAAATTGTGGCAAAAACAACTTGGTCATTAATCACAGAAAGTTGAGTCAGTTCATCTGGACACAATGTTTATTGACAGATATGTTTCATCACTCATCCAAGTGACCTCTTCAGTCTCGGCTAACTGCAGGCATCCCCACCCTTATAAACAATACGGTGGCATAACGACCGAAACCAATTTCATATGCAAATTGCTGTGACCATTAACTAGAGTTGCAATGGCCATGTGTACTGTTCACAGAGGATTGGGGAATAGTACACATGGCCATTGTAACTCTAGTTAATGGTCATGGCAATTTGCATATGAAACCAATCATTGGTTTTGGTCATTATGCCACCGTATTGTTTATAAGGGCGGGGATGCCTGCAGTCAGTTGAGACTGATGACGTCACTTAGCTGAATGATGAAACGTATCTGTCAATAAATGTTGTGTTCAGATGAACTGATTCAACTTTCTGTGATTTCTTTACCTTGGTTACTGAGCATTAATAAAGACAACTTGGTCATTAATGTTTTAGAGACCCCCCCCCCCCACACACACACACACAAAATTTCCCAAATCATGTTTTTAGGGGATCGCCCCTGTAGGTAGCACCCTGATGCCGTGCCTTCCCCCCATTCGGTTAGGACGTTAAAAGCCCTTTACGCTAGTTTGGTGCAAATATACAACCACATAGCAGCACATAATTTAGGTGTCAGATGATATCCAACCCATCCTCTTCCCTCTCTTCTGCTCCTCTCTCTCTCTCTCTGGCGCTGTCCCAAGTTGTCAGCTTATCCCTATCCCGGGCCTTTAGTTCAGGAGAGGAGGGTATGCAGGAGCTGTCTGACTGCCAGTCAGTGTCAACTCCTCCCTGTAATCCCCCACTACTTCTGATAAGGATAAAAGAGACACAGCTAGGAGAGGAGAGGAGAGGAGAGGAGAGGAGAGGAGAGGAGAGGAGAGGAGAGGAGAGGAGAGGAGAGGAGAGGAGAGGAGAGGAGAGGAGAGGAGAGGAGAGGAGAGGAGAGGAGAGGAGAGGAGAGGAGAGGAGAGGAGAGGAGAGAAGAGAAGAGAAGAGAAGAGAAGAGAAGAGAAGAGAAGAGAAGAGAAGAGAAGAGAAGAGAAGAGAAGAGAAGAGAAGAGAAGAGAAGAGAAGAGAAGAGAAGAGAGGCAGCAAAGCGTAGAGGAAACCTGGAGAGAGGAGGATGCAGAAGGAGTAAGGAGTGGGAGATAAAGGAGAACAGGAGCGAGACAGCCAGAGGAAGTCTGGGGCAGAGGGATGAAGAGAAAGATTATAAAAAAGAGAGAGGAGATAGCGAATCCCTCGTCTCGGCAACAAAGCCAAATTTCAATCCCTCACTAAAGTGCAACGGCTTTGCCGTTCTGCAAGCCAGAGTTGAAGGAGCTTAGAGCCATTGTTCTATTATGCAGAACATAATACCATTATACACAAAAAAAACACAACTCAAATCACACTTTGATGTCCTATAAATAGCCAAACCTTTTTAAGTTATGCCCTCCCTAATTTAACGCTTTAAGCCCCGTTCCCCACATCCGAGCTTTGCGCCGAACATAATCAAGTAAGAGTCAAGGCATGGAGATCATAGCGACAGCATGTCAGGTAGTTACCGCGTGATAACCTGTATGGCGTTATCAGATCTGAAATATGGCGAGAGCACGGTAGTGATCTTTCCAGACGTCGACAACAGGAGCCGCAGGAGACGCTGCTCAGAGTATGTCATGTGACCAAACCAGAGAGCAAAGGTTCAGAAAAAGATGCAGATCGACATCAGAGCGACGTTCTGTCCTTGGTCTTCGGCCTGCCGAGGTGCATCGCACAGACCGCCTGCCTCTCTGTTGGTCTTACCATGGCTCGGGTCTCTGCCTGCAGAAACTTCAAAACCCTGCGGCTGGCTTTCCAGGTAGTTACAGGAACTGCACTTAGCTGCACTTTCCGACTTAGCTGGAAACCCATATTTACGTGTGCACTCCTATTCGCCCTCTCTTCTATCTTTGGACGGCTACTGTCGATGCCCACTTTTACGAGGGCTATGCTCTTGGTCCAGACTTTGCTCTCATCTGGCCCCGAAATGGTGGCACAAACTCCTGTTTTCCATCAGAGCTACATACTTTATTCAAGAAAGGCCTGGAAATTTTCCTTTTCCAGGCCTACATTAATCCATAAATGGCCGCCGAGAATGACTGTTATACTCATTTGTGGCATTGTCCAGCTAATTTGAAATCCCGTTTACGCACGTCACCATTGGCGATCTACCTGTCATGCACTTTGACTAGCTGCAGCTCAATCTGATGTGCACACTTGCTAGTGCCAAGCGATACGGAAAATATTATCATGATCATCACGAGGATTTTCACATGATATCAAAATATACGTATATCCCAATATCTACATACATAAGCCAAACTATCATGTCTAAGAATCCAACTGAGGCTCATCATATTGAACTGTTTTGTAATGCAAAGTATAACATCAAACCGAAACTAGCTTTCAAATACTCGTTCAAATATTTCAGACCTCATTTTGCAAGAAATTTTAGGTAATACATTCATTAGCATTCATTTGGACAATATTCTGTATCATGAAGTAACAAAATCCAAATTCCATCCTGATAAAATGCCACACAAATATCCATCCATCCATTATCCAAGCCACTTATCTCAATTGGGGTTGCAGGATGCTGAAGCCTATCCCAGCAGTCAATGGGCGGCAGGCAGGGAGACACCACCCTGGACAGGCCGCCAGTCCATCACAGGGCTGACACATTCACACCTAGGGACAATTTAATATGGCCGATTCACCTGACCTGCATGTCTTTGGACTGCGGGAGGAAACCAGAGCACCCGGAGGAAACCCACGCAGACACGGGGAGAACACGCAAACGCCACACAGAGGATGACCCCAAGGTTGGACAACCCTGGGGTTCGAACCCAGGACCTTCTTCCTGTGAGGCAACTGCGCTAACCACTGCGCCGCCAAGCCGTCCACACAAAGATGATAAACAATAACATTAAATGACTGCCCAGCCCTACTCATGGTTATGATATGATCACTATCCAGGGCTCTATGATACCTGTAGGTCAATACACAAATATCCATGCTAACAACTGACCTTCTTGTAAGTTGCTTTGAATGAAAGCATCTGCTAAGTGAGACAATGTCAAAATGTGAATGCAAATTCAAAAAGATCCTAAGCTCAAACTGGTGCTGGGATTTGCACCAGATACTCTTTGTTTAACCTGATTGTCCAGCAACACCCAGGAGCTCATTGCGGTGTGCTGTTGCAAACAGTGTTTTTTAGCCATCGCTGTGGACAGCTGACACCACGTCAGCACTATCAGCAGCCGTCAGGGACCCGAAGGGAACCCAAGGCACGCCTCCGTCCCAATGCCAGCATCCCTTTTTCACTTGGTCATCCAGCCATGCAGCCGCCCATTGATCCAACGGTGTATCAGTAGTTTGTGGAAAGGCTTTGTGTCTTATTCTCTCTCTCTCTCTCACACACACAAACACACACACACACACATGCTGGGCCATTCATAACATCGATATTGATTAGAGGCCACTTCAAACATAACAGCAAGAGAGACATGCATGTGTGCATGCCGACATGTGCGCAACCAGACGAGAACCACAACAGATAAAACGCGCTCCTCTTCTAAATGGTGTTTTCCTTTTACTGACACATACAAGTCAGTGAGTGGAGGCCACATTCATTCATTGTTGCTAATCGCGTTAGCGGCCCACGCGGGGACGGACAGTTCAAACGGTTCACGGGACCGTTCTGGTTCAAAATAATAGAAGGGCTGCGCTCCTTTAACTGCGGCTAAATTGCGGCTTCGGTGAGAGCGAAGGTATTTTAAGTGGCTGCTTTGGTGACCCCGATGAACTCCCAGCTCCAAGGTGAGACGGAAAGTCACGAATACACACACACACACACACGCACGCACACAAAAGTACACACAGGAATGTTCTTTCATACAAAACAGTGGGGGGAAAAGCCCTCATTGATCATCTCTAAAAAGCAGCTCTGTGTGTGTGTGTGTGTGTGTGTGTGTGTGTGTGTGTGCACGTGAGTAAACATGTGCCCGCTGCATCATGAATAGAGGCAGATAAAAGGGAAAGTTGAAAAGGTCTGAGCGCACTGCACGGTTCGCCCAGAGAACTCAATCGCTTGATCCGTCTCTCACAACCCCACCACTACCACCACCATACTCCCCCTCCCCTCCCCTCCACGCCTTCTCTCCAGTTATTTCTCTTTCTCTGTCACACACACGGGTACACACACACACACGATGATGCATGCACACACACCACTTCCCCACCCATCTTCCCCCGTTTTGCCACTTTCATCTCTCCAGCCTCTCCTCTCCTTTCTCCAGTCCCTGCATCCATGTTTCTGCTTCAGCTCCTCCCCGTCTCCCTCTCGTTCGTCCTTTCAGGTATGCCCTTGTCTTTACTCCCTCCCTGTCCTTTCCAGATTCACTATATAAGGACACCTTGTGCATGCACGGCTCAGTGATACCACCCCTCAGAGGGATAACCACAACTCACGCGAAACCTACACGGCCATAAATACTGTAACGATTATGAATGGCTAGACTCGCTAGCCCGTTGGCTAACGAGTTGGACCCTTTAATGTAGCAAATTCGGGGGGCAGCCGGGAACCGCCGCCGCAACCGGGAAGCAAACCCGGGTCGCCCTGCGCCAACTAAAGGGTCCAACCCGTTAGCCAATGGGCTAGCGAGTCGAGTCTTCCGTGGTCGTTACACTACCCCCCTCCTTCAGGAAGCACGTCCCCACGCTTCAGCATATCAGCTCCCTCACGCCTCTGGGCGTACACACGGTCTCGCTATCCCGCTTCTGACACCAGTGTAGCGAATTCAGGGGGCAGCCAGGAAGCGAACCCGGGTCGCCCGCACCACGGGCTACTGCGCTAACCAGTCAACTAAAGGGTGCGACCAGTTAGCCAAGGGCTAGCAAGTCTAGTCATCCGTGGTCGTTACAATACAATAACCCAGACAGCCAGCAAAAAGAAAAAAAGCCCAAACAACTAACTTCGAGACCGAATATTAAAAACAGAAGGGCTGATGTTTTTTGACAGTTTGTTATGAGTTGTAAATCCCCCTGCATTGTTCCTGCGGCAACAAGAGTAAATGAAGTTCATGTTCACCGTGACCAAAATGGAAATGGCTGTTTTAAACTGCAACTGCGACCGAAACAGGGATGGATGTGGAAGCGAAAGCAAACCACCGCCGCTTCAAGCGTTTACAGTGTATACACTGGGGGATGTGTCTCTCTGCAGGCCTTGCCCCCCCCCCCCCTCTCTCTCTCTCGGAAGATCGTTGCGATGGCAGGTAGGGAAACAGGACACGGGATTCAGCTAATCTTAGTATTTGTGTGTGCACATGCCAGCTGTGTCCCTGTGTGTCTTTCGGTGGGTAGTGAGATTTGTTTGAGTAAACAGAACGAGAGTAGCTGTGAGTCTGTATGTGCATACATGTTATACAAGTACATGGGTATATATCATTTGAAAGCCCGTCTGGAAGTGTGTCTATTTAACAATTTAAGAGCCTACCGAGCTCAACCTCCTGTGAGCAAAGGTTAAAACTCAACAGTGTGGGTCACCGCCCTTCTCTGCACACACAAACACACACACACACACACACACACACCGGTGTCTCTCATTGGTCCAAACGTTGGCCCGCCCCCTCCGTGATTATGCTGCCTGTACCTGCATGAAGTGCATGTCACTTATTTACCAAGCTAAGAAAACCCCGCCCAGCCAGTACCTAGAAACCCCCCCCCTCTCTCTCTCTCACACACACACACACACACACTGAACCAGTCATTTGTCATTTTTTCACCTTCCCCTCTGCATAGCAGACAAATACCACAGACAGAGTAAGAATAGACAGCACTACAAAGGCAGATCAGCAGGTGTGTGTGTGTGTGTGTGTGTGTGTGCATAGTTGTGTATGTGTGTGGGCACATAGATTTGTGTGTCTGCATATCTCTGTGTGCGCATATGGCACAAACAAATGAGCCGAGGTTTGTTAAATGGCCTGTGATTAGAACACATTGGATCCTAATTGCCTCTCATTACCGTCTGACAGTGAGTGGCAGCTGGGATCAAAGGCTAAAGGAGGAGGTGGGGGCCACATCATGGTCCATGACCACACTGCTTAATAAACACAAATTATTGATCATTATTATTATGACAGTAATAACTGATATAAAATGCCATATTATTGTTACTCTCCCTATGGGCACTGATACTTTTTCCTATTCAATATATTAATATCCATTCTTTTTTTGTAATTCTTCAGATATTTTGCCCAGTTGTGTGTTGGTGCATCTGTTGATCTACAGAAGAAGAAGAAGAAGAAGAAGAAGAAGAAGAAGAAGAAGAAGAAGAAGAAGAAGAAGAAGAAAAGGGGAGGATAATAACTCGTTTCAACAAGTCAAAAAGCTATCGGGTCAAGCGGCTGTATCTTCAATGCGCATGCCGGTTCAATTGGAGGTAAAGTGTAATAGTCTCTGTTGACATAACCCGGCTGGATTTATGGCAGGACAGAATATAATTTCTCTTTCGCAGTTCAGATCACTTCATTAACAGTCTAAACACGCATGCGATCTGACTCCCCCTGTTTAAACAAAAAATGAAAATACAGGCTTCGGGCCAAATAAAAACTGTGTTTTGAGGAGGAATGTGACCTACATCCAGTTGAAAGTTGATTAGAGGCTTCAGCCAGATCCACTATCAGGTTCAGAGAGAGAGAAAAGAACAGCATGATCCCTGACCAGTCAGCATTGCTTGACAACTATGGAACACAGACAATGCAAACCTAGCCCAACTACAACACTATTGCCCAGAAACAAATGCCCTAGACAAACAATGCACAACACTGGTCATACCATGTGTTAAAACGCGAAGTGGTAATTTCACATTTCTCCTCAGACTGCATGAGTTACATCATTTGTCTGGGCCAAATACAAAGTGCAAACAGCTGCTAACCTGCAGTCAGTTCAGAAATAAAAGTCATGGCTCCCACTAAGCAGACATAACATTTTTGTGCAAATTGCACAAGAGGAAAAAAGCAAAGAAAATAGAAACAGTAATCCTGTCACATAAACCATTCAAAATATGGGAATCTGCACAGAGCAAATGTCTTTTCGGCTTCAACAGCAACAATTATCCATTCATTGAGGCAGCAGTATGACATATTTAGCACACAATAAGAAAAAAAAATAAATGTTAAGTTTTGGTGTCTCAAGCATAGGGGCAGTTAAAACACTTAGGATGCACAGCTTACTCCAAGTGCAATTGTGAAGTGTAAACAGAGTAAAAATAGCCCCGCTATCACAGGGTTCCCTACAGTCCCGTTATATAATGTGCCCTGCTCGGATGAATGACATCACGGGTAGTCCGGCGATCACTAGCTGCTGCACAAACCCCCCTATGTCCTTTACAACCCCGGTGTCAATGAAAACCCCCGCTGTGTAGTAGCCTGCTGGGTATGCGCGCAAATAAATAAATAAATAAAATCGCAAAAACGCGCAGAGTTGTTTTGCGGGGTTGTCGTTCATATTAAAAAAAAACGCGTTCGGCGGAGTGTGTGTGTGTGTGTGTGCGCGCGCGCGCGTGTTTAGTTGTTCTTCGTTTCTTTTTTGAGAAACACTTCCGCGATACGGCGAAGAAGAAAAAAAAAGACGTCGCTTAAATTAATCGCGCCGCCTCGCTCGGAGACCGTCCGCGACACCGAAGTAGTTCGCCGGAGGGAGGCGTTCGCTTTGCAACACCGGGATCCCCGAGTGGCGGCGGCTGTTGTGGGCCGGGAGACGAAGGTGGGTGGGGGGTGGTGGGGGGGGGGACGTGTTTGGAGGCTTGGAGTGGCGCAGTTACTGAAAGTCTGTCGCTCGCCCGCGAACGCTCCCCGCCGCTGGGCTCGGCTCGGCTCGGCGTCGAGCCGTGCCGCGCCGCGCCGTGCCGGCCGAGCCGAGCCTCCGCGGCCCCCTCCTTGTCCCACTTCAACCACTACTTTGCGCTTCGACTTCGACATGACAAGTCCGGAAAAGCCGAACCCCGCGGCGTACTTATTCGCTTCACGCGTTTGACAAAAAAAAAAAAGAAATGGGAAAGAGAAAAGGTCGCAGCGCCAAGTAAACGTTTACCCAAAAAGGGCTCGGGGAATAAAAGCAAGCGCGTCTGCGCGACCCTGCCTAGTTTCTCCCAGCCATTTTCTCCGCTCGGCTCCCGGTACAAGAAGAAGAAAAAAAAAGAAAAAGAAAGAAAAAAAAGTGACACGCTAAATAAAAAGCAACGACAGCTTGGCGTATAAGAAACAAGGCTACGGGACTTACTGTGAGGGTGTAATGGGCTGCTGAGGGTGTGTGTGAGTGTGTGTGAGTGTGTCTCTCCTTGTTGCCGGGGCTCCCCTTGCTTTGCTCCGCCGCTGACGATGGAGTCGTCTCCCCTCGTAATGATGTCTGCAGCGCACAGCTAATAGTGAGTGCGCTCTCTGCCCCCACCTCCACAGAGAGAGAGAGAGAGAGACAGAGAGGGAGAGAGAGTGAGAGAGAGAGGGGGGGGGAGAGAGAGAATGCGCGCGCGCGATGTGTGTGCGCGTGTGTTTGTGTCTGTGGTACAAATATGGAGCAGTTTGCAAGGCTACTCATGCAAAAATAAGATGACTTGAAGCGAATCTAACGACTACGGACTTGCGAGATCAAGTTCAGAGGCAATAGCAGAGCGTGAGAATGTGGCGTGTATTATTTTTTTTTAGGTATGTGGGCTATATACAGAGCTGAAATAGACGCTTGTTCCAGTTGCACCCCGTAGAGAAAGTGCAAGAAGTGTGTGTACGAGGTAGGGAGGGGGAGTGATACATAACGTACATTCATGCACTCATACACATATATACATGCATGCATGCATGCATGCACTGATACACATGTGTACAATCAATAAATATGATCACATTCATTTAATTCCTGTTAAATTGGTTGTTCAACTTGTGAAGGTAAAACTAATCCTGGAGTTTTATAAACTCCTGGTTAGTAAAAGAAGCGATATGTTAAATTCAAACGTCCAAGTACACCAGAAATGAATGCAAACCCCATACAAGTTGAAAACACATTCAAACAAGCTGACCCTTAGTTTCAAGGAGCTCTGTGGGGTCCGTCTGATTCAAAAAGCTTGTTTTGATTTCAGACGGCGTGTGGCTACTCTACCCTGTTTACATCTGCAATACGCACCGGGCCCTTGGCTTTCTGGAGAGCTGTCAATATGCCAGAAAGTTATGGCAGCTCTTTCAAGGTGGCGAGATAGGGATCTGCGAGAGACGCAGCTCAGCTGAAGGGACTTACTGACAGTCAGCTGACAGTGACAAGGTGAAGGATCTCAGCTGCTGATAGAGACTGTTTTCACTGCATGCACGCAAGCATACATACACACGCACACACGCACACAGACAAGCGCATACTCACACATGCACACGCATGCACGCACAAACACACACAGACAAGTATGTACACACACAAATAAACACACCCACACACACACTGCTGACAGCACTAGTAAACATGCTTATGAAACCAGCTCTATTATCCATGTTATTGACTTAAAGCTAATTTGTTTAAAGCTCCAAAATTCAAATGCTTCCTTTCACAAAGTCACATTACAGGGACGTAATCCTTCAAATGCTCCCGAACACTTTATTTTTTCAGTTTAAAGGGTTTTACACTGCTACTTCATCCACCTTTCATATTGACGGAAATCACATACATTGGATGTATTAATGAGTAGATTTTAGTAAGTATTTCACTAAATACCTGGTTTTATCTTATGTAAAGCATATTTGTGCACATTGAAAAGCGCTGTACAAATAAAATGTACTATTATCCATCCATCCATTATCCAAACTGCTTATCCTGCTATCAGGGTCACAGGGATGCTGAAGCCTATCCCAGCAGTCATGGGGCGGCAGGCGGGGAGACACCCTGGACAGGCCGCCAGGCCATCACAGGGCTGACACACACACACACACACACACACACACACACACACACACACACACACACACATATTCACACCTAGGGACAATTTAGTATCGATTCACCTGACCTGCATGTCTTTGGACTGTGGGAGGAAACCGGAGCACCCGGAGGAAACCCACGAAGACACGGGGAGAACATGCAAACTCCACACAGAGGATGACCCGAGACGGCCCCAAAGGTTGGACTACCCCAGGGCTCGAACCCAGGACCTTCTTGTTGTGAGGCTTATGATTATTATTATTATTATTACCCCAAAACTAGTGTATTTATTGGTTATTTACCAATACACATGGGCTGGTGTCAAATAATCTCTTGGGCTATTACACAATTGTGTCTACAGAGAAACCCAGCTTGAATAGTAGGGGAAAGATGGCTGGGTTGGCAAGGGTTTATAATTGGAGTTAGCACACAGCCCATTCTCATACCAATGCTCTGCTGAAGTAGAACCGAAATATAGAGGCTCAATAGTAAATTATATCATCTATGACCCTACCACCACCCTTTAGACTACCCCACCACCACTACCAACATTAGTAGCACCTACATTTATATGACACTGTCTGTCTGTCTGTCTGTCTAATAGAGGTTTTTGGGGAGACAGAACAAGAACACTGGAGTATGAGTATGTATACACATGATTTGAATGCTGGACTATGTGTATATTACTTTGTAGGAGCCTGCGGTAATCGGCCTCCTGAAAGAATATAACAATAAACTGCACTTATAACACATTGACATTGTACTCACACTTGGGTTTACAGTAATCCACTAACACCTCACTCGGTGCAGTAGATCTGCCCTATAGCCTATAGGGCAAACTGCTATAGGCTATAGGAGATTGGCAGTAGTGATCAAACTAAAGACAAAACTCATCTGGGAAACGTCAGATGTGGGATAAGCAGTGCTGGGCAGTAGCGTCGCTACAAGTAGCGGTGTTATTAGTTTAAAGTGGCCATGCCATGCCCATTACAGCTCTATATTTTTAGTCTGTAGCTGCACTAGAGTAGCTTTGCATAATTCACTGTTCAAAATGTCTTTATTTTTCTTATACTGGTCCTTTATGCAGCCCCTCAGTTCATCCTTCGTCTGAAACGAGCCTGTTTTAGCTGTCTCTTTAAGGCCCCCCTCCCAAAGGCCCACTGCTTTCCTCTGATTAGTCAACTTCCGGAAGCCTGCTAAAGGGAAGAAGTCAGTGCTTGTAGCACCGCCTCGTCCTCAAGGGGAAGTAGATCTTGATGGGGGAACAGAGTTCGATAGAACATCGATGTAGGAGCTTCCTCAAACAAACTAAGTAACATAATTTATTGTTCTTGATTGGAAATGACAATTTCTCACATCCATGCATCCATATTTGAGCCCGAATACGATCCGGAATATGAGTGGACCGCACGAACATCCACAGCGACACATACGACAGCAGGACGTCTGGTAAATATTACTCCCACTACTTGCTTATTGTGTGACATAACGGTGGATTTAGTCTTTCAGTCACAAGCCGTATAAATTCCAGCTGAACTGCAAAACGTCTGCTGTCGGAAAATAACAAAGGTTACGTAGCTAGGAAAATGTTATTCTGCTGTCGTCAAACGACTGTAAAGGATCTCCCTGCATCGTCGGTTATTTGTATTGTGCTGGAGTATGTGGCGTTCCCAACACAGGAAAGTTCATTTGAACGTATACCAATAATGGACTGGTGGTGGGGCTCACTCATTGGTTGATATGTGAGGGATAAATATGAAGTGCACGCCTCTAACGGCGCGCTCTGGCTCTCTAGAGGGTAAAAGTAACTCGAGTTTTCGCGAGTCTGCTGTGTGGACACTCCTGTTATTTACTCTAACCTACTGAACATATCGTGTTGTGCTAATAGACGACGGCGTACATATAATATAATGCTACTCAAGTAGACTGTTTTGTGAGGACGTGTACATTTACCAAGAAGAACGTAGTTTGACGGGGCTTTTTGGCTTGGAATATCTTCGCTTGAGCGTCACTACTGTTGGTAAATGAGGGTTTACCGCTTTAAGAGCAAGATCTGCAGTCGGACCTACCAACTCTGATTGGTTGGTAGGGAGGGGGAATGAGGAAGTTGTTGTTGTTGTGGTGTGGCGCAAACGGTATTGGGAGCTCCGCGCAAGGGAAAGGAAATATTATTACTAAGAACTGTGATGTATTGGACCTATGTCAACGTTTTGTGCAGCTGTGAAGAAGGATTAAATGCGTTTCCAAAGAGAGAAGACGGTGTTCTCGCCATATTCAGGGTTGTAGGGTTGTGCTCCGGAGTTTAGCTAGCTAGCTAGCGCCAGGCAGCGACGGACAGCGCCGGCGAACTTCGGCCCTGGATCCGAAATAAATTCGGTTCCCCTGTAACTTCCGGCGAAGGTAGTCAGAAGACGGAGACAGGAAAAGTAACACTACTTTTTGTATTGTAAACATTGTAGTTGATTACTTGAAAGAAAAAAATCGTGTTTGGGGGACGGTGACGTTTATCCGCGGCGATTTTGAGCGGGTATGGTTTAAATAAAGGCATGTAATCCGACTACTCGGTATACGGCTGTATTGTTTTGAGCAAGTCGCCGTTAGCTCGCTAAATAACTAGCTTGATTGTATACACCCATTGCCTGCACTGAAACTGTATTCAAAAGCCATTTGGTCCGATTATCAATACAACCCAAATATTTCAGCGGTGTGTTTCTTACAGATTGTGCCTCCGACTCCTCGACACGGCCCTTTACAGATGGAACAGCCCCGTCTTTTAGCACTAGCCTGGCTGAAAATCCGGCGTGAACAAACCCGTTGGCGTATGGCTGTTGTTGGCCCGGAAAAAGAACCCGTATCCGGTGTTGTCTGCTGCTTTCTTGTTTACTCAAGGTGAACAAATCGAAAATCCAGCTTTTAACTGTGCCTGGTTCAGAAAGCAGTCCTCGGTAAAATGGAGGGGGCATAAAAGGTCGAGGTTGTACTGCTGAGAAATAGTGGTGTAATGGGTTACTTTCTTGCCCGGTGCGGGATTCGATACGGGGTGTACTGCACCACAGGGCGACATCACTAACCGCTCGGCTCAAGGGTCAGACCCGTTAGCTAAGGGCTAACGTGTCTTATTTGTAGTTTACAGTGGTAAAAAGAAAATTTAACCACTGAGTCGTCATTTCATCTTCCTTTGGAAATCCATACAAAGGAAATTTGCCTTTGCGCCGATGAAAACGGCGTCTTCTCGACATTACAGTACGTGCTAACCGAACTCTTCCCGGTGTCGCACCGACGTCTGTGAGCGGTCCGCTCTACCGAGCTTTGTTTGAGGGCGGGCCAAACTAGCCGCTACGCCACGTGTTACATAGTGACGTAGATAAGTAACGGAAACGCGGGTCTACAAACGAGGCGTTTCAGGCAGGGTTTTCTGTCGGGAAGAATAACCCTTTAATGTGGACTTTGGGCTTTATACCTCTGCAGATGTGTTACATGCACCTCCCAGCGATATAACACACTGAAGGGAAGGGGAAACCCCCAAAGCATGGCACGAGCTCTTTAATTACATTTCTCAGTAGCCTGGTGGTGGCGTCGCTGTTTCCTGAATCAAATAGCTTTTCAGTGGCAAAGCTCTTTTATTGATAGTGTGGTGTAATTAAGAAGTAGCAGTCTGAAAAGAGACTGCTAAGGACCAGTAAGTGATGCCAGTGCAATACACGGACCTGTATGTGTAGCTTATCACCTTTATGATGGTGACATCACGTACCCATCCTTGGGCTGATGCCTGCAATTTATCTTCTTCTGCAGGGGCACACACACACACACACATAGACGAACATTCACACGCTTTTTTTGGGGGGGGGGTTCCCGGTTTCCCCTTTTTTTCTCCCCAATTGTAAATGGTCAATTACCCTATTTTCCGAACCATCCCGGTCGCAGGTCCACCCCGTCTGCCGATCCGGGGAGGGCTTCAGAGTACCACATGCTTCCTCCGATACATGTGGAGTCGCCAGCCGCTTCTTTTCACCTGACAATGAGGAGTTTCGCCAGGGGGACGTAGCGCGTGAGAGGATCACGCTACCCCCCCCAACAGGCACCCCGACCAACCAGAGGAGACACTAGTGCAGCGACCAGGACACATAACCACATCCGGCTTCCCACCCGCAGACACGGCCAATTGCTTCTGTGGGGATGCCCGACCAAGCCGGAGGTAACACAGGGATTCGAACCACCAGTCCTCGTGTTGGTAGGCAACGGAATAGCCCACCACGTCAGCTGGACGCCCTCCACGCATTCACACACTCTTGACACCTGCTTTTTGTTATTGTGTGAAGCACTTTTTTGTTGTTGCCAAAGTGGTTTTGGAGCAGTGAGAGCAGAGAGCGAAGCTTATTGTTTAATAAACAATTGAACATTTTTTTTCTTTGCCTGCCTATCTGTTTGACTGACAGTTTTATTGATCACTGAGATAGAGTTGACTCTGAATGAAGTTGGTTCAATGTAAAAAGAAAATAGCTTCAGTCTAGTAAACTACTGTTGCCATGTTGCTGCAGATTAGCGTGCTACATTTCTGTGCCTCGGTGTAGTGAAGCTTCACATAGTGTAGATCAACTGGTAGCTTACTTACACCAAGTAGCTTGCCCAACACTGAGGTAAGTGATGGGACATCAAGTTGTAACTGATATAAGTAAAAGAAAACATGTGCTTAAGTGTGCGTGGATGCTTTTTTTTGTGTAAGTTATGAGAAAAGTATAATCACAAGCATGGTACATGTCAAAGTTCCCGAGAATAACCAACATTAAAGGGATACTCAAGCAAACAACTTCCAACTCATATAACATATATATATATATATATATATATATATATATATATACATACTCATATATATACATACTCATATATATATATAATTATATACTCATATATATATATATATATAACTTATGTTGGGTTTTTTTTTAATATAATCACCTTGACCCCTCTGACCCTTTGCTTCAAGGTTTTCCAACATGGCCGCACCCCTCCATTGCTGTCATAGGCGAGTGCAACCTGACTCTGAGCGCCAGCCTGTTGGTCAGACAGGGGCAGCGAAGTGACAGAGGATTGGCAATGCACCCTACTCCCCGCCAGTCACTCAATAAGTGGCCCATTGTCCGGCACGCCATTGTGCTCCTGTCATATGTCCGCCAGACATAGCGAGAGAGAGAGAGAGAGGCAGACTGCCCACAGAGCCAGGAGGTTAGCATTACATTCATGGCCTGAAAGCACAGGAATGAAGCAGTACTGTCTGTTGGTGAATGGCTTCTGATACATGAATGGGTACAGAGATGAAGAGGTCTTTTATACAGTACACAGCTCTAGAAAGTAGCGTATGTAAATACTGTGTATGAGCCAAGGCCTGTGGCACGTCTTAACATTGTCCCTACGCGCTATGTGTGAGTATGTTCTGTAAAGCTCCTTATCAATCTACTACCACTACTTTCGGCTGCTCCCGTTAGGGGTCGCTGCAGCGGATCATCCATTTCCATCTCTTCCTGTCTTCTGCATCTTCATCTGTCAAACCAGCCACCTGCGTGTCCTCTCTCGCCACATCCATAAACCTCCTCTTTGGCCTTCCTCTTCTCCTCTTCCCTGGCAGCTCCATATTCAGCATCCTTCTCCCAATATACCCAGCATCTCTCCTCCACACATGTCCAAGCCATCTCAATCTTGTCTCTCTTTGCTTTGTCTCCAAACCGTCCAACCAGAGCTGTCCCTCTAATATACTCATTCCTAATTCTGTCCTTCTTCATCACTCTCAATGAAAATCTTAGCATCTTCAACTCTGCCACCTCCAGCTCCACCTCCTATCTTTTCATCAGTGTTACTGTCTCCAAACCATATAACATAGCTGATCTCACAAGCATCTTGTAAACCTTCCCTTTAACTCTTGCTCCTTAAAACTCCTTAAAACTCCTTATCAATGTTGAGAACAATTGATTATTACAATCAGTTAAATTATGCTATGTTACACTAAACTACCCAAGAGACTCCGATGATTCTGATTATGGAGTTACTACAAATATGATTCATAAGCTACTCAATCTCCGTCTCGCACTCATGTGCAAAGTGCAAACATAAGCAGACGCACAAATACCAGCACAGTGAATGCAAAGGGCAGCTCAGTTGCATTACTCACTATCAAAGCCTTCACTGAAAGGAATCACGCCATTTAGTAAAAAAAAAAACCACAGTAGTGTGTGTGTGTGTGTGTGTTTAGCATGCATTATTACTTTACATTATATGTATCTCTGTGTGTATGTGTAAATGGGTATGTGTCATTGCGTTTCTATGTTTACGCATGTCTCCCTGCATGCAGTGTGTTTATGTACGTGTGTGTGTGTGTGTGTGTGTGTGTACCACAGAACCATAGCGTGTTGCAAGGATAATAGTGAGTTGTCTCTAGAGGAGGAGCAGATTCCTGTAAGGTTAGGTTGCTTCCTGGTAACCTACCTCTATGGGTGGTGTGAATAATACACTCTTAGGGACGATTGTGTGTGCCAGGTGTGTGTGTGGCCTGTGGGCGAGTCCTCAGACATGAAGGTTGCTTGACTGTTTTTGGGCCGCACACCTGAATGTCGATTTGGAAGGAATGAATGACTCATACCAAGCTCATCGGTGAGCTTTTATATTTTCTTTCAATTCTCAACCAGAAGAGCCGATGTCCAGACACATTTAAGTCTGAAAGACGTTTCTTTTATCACTAGTATAAAAGGAAGTCGTGACCGCCAGGCTGCTCTCAGGCTTCAGCCTGAGCTCCACGGACCAGATGTTTCTCTTAAGGCCGTTGAGTTACTCTGCCCTGCAGATATTCCCCGAACCTATTTTAATTTTCAGGGGGACACATTGACTTTCTATAGAATAATTATAACCCTCTGGTGCCCGAAATCTGTTTATGACACCGAGCTTACCCAGCAGGTTTTGTGCCAGTTTTGTTTTTCTCGGCTTAATGTAGGACAAAGCCAAAACAGACTTCCATTCAAGTGAACTAATCCTTGAGACTGAGACTGAGAATCCTCTTCAATCACAAGTGCATTTAGATGGACAAAGAATTAGACCTTTAACCTCAGTCATGAATGATGAATACGATGAACTTAAAACTTACACCGTGGCAGATAAATCATTTATTTGTGGCCTTTGGAAGAGGCTCTTAAGGGACTTTAAAGTCTGTAATGGGCATGGGCATCTCTGCTTTCACCCCGCATCTCTGCGGGGTGAAAATGTAACGATGAAGATGGTGGAGAGGGAGGCCGATAACATATCGGGGGGGGGGATGTTTCCTCAAGTACATTAACTTAACTTTGACCCGTCTGTCACTGAGCACCTTGGCATGACAGCTATTACGGAGAACACATTTTCGCTTTACTTTGAATCGTACCATGTGCCTGCTCCCACCAAGAGGTAAAAAATATTGATGGGTTGCAGACAGGTGTTTCACCAATGTGTGTGCCAGTCGCATTCTCAACAAAACCTGCTGTAGATGTACTTAGTGGCGACGTAAGTCTTCTTTTTTTCTGTTTTGTAAGCAGCTGTCACTTTAGATTTCAAGGCTAATAATGTGTCTGCTGGATTTCTCTCAGTGCAAAGGAGAAGAGTTAGCGTAGCGTTGCTCACTGACACTCCCCCGGTGGTCAGAGGCGGAAGTGCTTCAGCATTTGGAGCCATTTTCACAACATATTGAAAACACACAATATGTAGATAGCTGGTTGACTGATTTGCATCATCATTTATATATATATACACACACACACACACACACATATATATATATATCTACAAATGCAGGAAAAAAGTTTTAATACATAGCAGTACAGAACTGTTTTGTGCGTCACGCACTGATCAGCTGCTAATGAGTGCGTGACGCATGAAACGGGCCTATACTGCTATGTATTAGCAGTACAGGCCTGTACTGCTATATATTCCACTCCTCATCAGTTGAGCACTTCTATCAACACCATTGACGGTTTTGGAAAAAAAACGCTATATATATATATATTATCCAAGCTGCTTATCTTGAGTAGGGTCACGGGATGCTGGAGATATATATATATATATATATATATATGTGGGATAGGCTCCAGCATCCCACGACCCTGAGGGCAGGATAAGCGGTTCAGATAATGGATGGGTATACATATATAGCGGTTTTTTTCCCATCACCATCAATGGTGTTATTATAAGTGCTCAACTAATGAGGAGTGGAATATCAATACAAATGCAGGCAAAAACAAGTTTTAAAACATAGCAGTACAGGCCTGTTTCATGCCTCGTGCACTCATCACCACTCGATGAGTGCACGACACACGAAACAGGCCTGTACTGCTATGTATTAAAACTTGTTTTCCTGCATCTGTAGTTTTATAATATATATATATATATATATATATATATATATATATATATATATATATATATATATATATATATATATATATATATATATATATATATATATATAAATAAAAGAACAAAGGGTTTCCTTAGTTATATGTCCTAAAATGAAGAAAGGTGGGTTTTACATAACTGATGTCAGTGATCTTGAATAGCAAGTTTTACTTTCATTTTATGCAGTCGTTTCCTCATAGCATGGGTTCATGTCATTGAAATTGTGGGTATCTTTTAGAATGAGTCTCAACTAAGAGAAATAAATATCTGTCAATTTGACACAGTACAGATTTTGGAGGGAAACAATCTTTTTTTTTCCCGATTTTTTTTTTTTTTTTTTTTTTGGGCTGGTTTCCGGATCTGAAAAGGAAAGATGTATGGAAGTGAGAGCGGGGATGCGTTCATGCATGTTCATTATGTCATAGGAAGATCTACATACAATGGTGTGTGCTTTGTGGTTCAGGTACTTCAGTGAAGGACACAAGTAGAGTTGACCAGATGGATCATGGGTAATTTTAGCAAATGAAAGCCAACAATACATGAACAAGCACTCAGTCAGTGTTTCCTCTGCAGGCACAGTCCAAAGGCTTTAAATTATTCTCCCTTTACAGAGGGACAATGCAGCTGCCAGTTTCATTAACACATAATCCAGAGTGTCCCCAGGTATGTCATTCTGCCTGCTGACACACACACACACACACACACACACACACACACACACACACACACGTAAATACAGTGGCCTCCACTAACACTGGTACCCTTGATAAATGTGAGTAAAAGTGGCTGGAAAAAAATGTCTTATGGGTTAAATCAAATTGAAGTATATCCCCATTCATATTTTACTTTTTATTTACCTGCATGATAGGAGCACTTAAGTGGTCACCCATGACTTCCTGTTTCAATGAGTTATAAATATGAGGTGACACACAGGCCAAATTCCCATAATCCATCACTAGGGGAAAGACCCGAGAGTACAGTGATTGTGTGCGACAAAAGGTTGTCAAGCTGCACAAATCAGGAAATGGCTATAAGAAAATAGCTAAACGGTTGAAAATGCACATTTCCACTATCAGGGCAATAATTAAGACGTTAAAAGCGGAGAGGTTATGAATCTGCCTGGAAGATGACGTGTGTCGACACTGACCCCACGCACAATGAGGAGGATGGATCGAATGGCCAAAGAATCCCCAAAGATCACAGCTGGAGAATTGCAGATGTTTGTTGCATCTTTGGGTCAGAAATTCTCCAAAACTATGATCAGACAGCACCTACATAACAACAAGATGTTTGGGAGGGTTGCCAGAAAAAAAGCCTCTGCTGTCATCAAACAACAAACTCAAGTGCCTACAATTTGCCAAACGTTACTGGAATTTTCAGTGGGACTGGGCTCTATGGTCAGATGGGACCAAAGTAGAGCTTTTTGGCAACAGGGTTTGGCGCAGACAGAAAGACAGCCACACAGAAAAGTACGTCAACCCCATTGGGAAGCATGGTGGTGGATCTTTGATATTGTGGGGATGTTGTTCTTCTAAAGGCCCTGGACAGCTTGTTAGGATGGTATCATGGACTCCATCAAGTACCAGCAGATATTACATCCAAATATGACATCTGCCAGGGAGCTTAGACTGGGCTGTGGTTGGATCTTCCAGCAGGACGATGATCCAAAGCACATCTCAAAATTGACACAAAAAAAAAATGGTTCAGTGACCACAGAATCAAGGTTTTGCAATGGCCATGCCAGTTCCCTGACCTAAACCCCATCTAAATCCTGTGGGATGAGCTGAAGAGGAGAGTCCGCAAGCGAGGGCCTGGGAATCTGAGGGATGTGGAGAGATTCTGTATGGAGGAATGGTCTCAGATCCCCTGCCATGTGTTCTCCAGCCTCATTACACTTTATAGGAGACAACTCGGAGCTGTTAGCTTGGCAAAGGGAGGCTGCACAAAGTATTAAATGAAGGGGTTCCAATAATTGTATCACACGTTTTTTGGAAAAATATTTGTTTCATGATAAGAATTTATTTATTATTTTACTTCAATTAAAGGTTAATTTTTTGTCAATATTTTGAGTGCACTATCAAGAGGATAAACTGATAGTTTTTCATAGCCCCTTTTGCTCATGTTTATATCAAGGGTGCCAATATTAGCGGAGGCCCCTGTATGTAGTATATACAGGAAGAGATGGTGTGATTTTTCCCTCCGACAGTGAGAACTACAAACAGCGCGTGGCAGCCATTGTCACCTGTGTGCCGTCAGCTCAGCAGTAAACATTCCCACCCTTGTTAAAATGGCATCTTCAGACCAAAGCTAATGCAGATAATGAGTGGAGAAGTATACTGGTACAGATTTTCAAGAATAAGGACGATGTGCAGAACTGTAGCAGCTACAGAGGTATAAAGTTGATCAGCCACAGCATGAAGAAACGGGAAAGTAATAGAAGCTAGGTTAAGAGGAGACATGACAATTAGCGAGCAGCAGTATGGTTTCATGCCACAAAAGAGCCCTACAGATGCATTGTTTGCTTTGAGAATGTTGATTGAGAAGTATAGAGAAGGCCAGAAGGAGTTATATTGTGTCTTTGTAGATTTAGAGAAAGCATATGACAGGGTGCCGAGAGAGGAGGTGTAGTTTTGTATGAGGAAGTCGGGAGTTGCAGAGAAGTATGTAGGAGTGGTGCAGGATATGTATGAGGGAAGTGTGACAATGGTGAGGTGTGTGGTTGGAAAGACAGATGGGTTCAAGGTGGAGGTGGGATTACATCAAGGATCGGCTCTGAGCCCTTTCTTGTTGGCAATGGTGATGGACAGGTTGACGGACAAGATCAGGCAGGAATCTCTGTGGACTATGATGTTTGTGGATGACATTGTGATCTGTAGCAAGAGTAGGGTGCAGGTTGAGGAGAGCCTAGAGAGGTGGGGGTATGCACTGAAGAGAAGAGGAATGAAAGTCAGTAGGAGCAAGATGGAATACCTATGCATGAATGACAAGGAGGGCAGTGGAATGGTGAGGATGCAAGGACTGGAGGTGATGAAGGTGTATGATTTTAAATACTCGGGGTCAACTGTTCAAAGTAACAGGGAGTGAAGAAGAGAGTGCAGGCAGGGTGGAGTGGGTGGAGAAGAGTGTCAGGAGTGATTTGCGACAGAAGGGTACCAGGAAGAGTTAAAGGGAAGGTTTACAAGATGGTTGTGAGACCAGCTATGTTATATGGTTTGGAGACAGTGGCACTGATGAAAAGACAGAAGGTGGAGCTGGAGGTGGCAGAGTTGAAAATGCTAAGATTTTCATTGGTAGTGGTCAAGGACAGGATTAGGAACGAGTATATTAGAGGGACAGCTTATGTTGGATGGTTCGGAGACAAAGCAAGAGAGGCAGGATTGAGATGGCTTGGACATGTGTGGAAGAGGGATGCTGGGTATATTGGGAGAAGGATGCTGAATATGGAGCTGCCAGGGAAGAGGAAATGATGTAGGCCAAAGAGGAGGTTTATGGATGTGATGGCTGGTGTGACAGAGGAAGCTGTAGAAGACAGGAAGAAATGGGAACGGATGATCCGCTATGGCAACCCCTAATGGGAACAGCCGATAATAGTAGTAGTAGTAGTAGTAGTGAGTAGGAACATGGACAGCACGGGGGCACAGTGATTAGCGCGGTCGCCTCACAGCAATAAGGTCCTGGGTTTGAGCCCCGGGGTAGTCCAACCTTGGGGGTTGGCCCGGGTTGTCCTCTGTGTGGAGTTTGCATGTTCTCCCCGTGTCTGTGTGGGTTTTCTCTGGGTGCTCCGGTTTCCTCCCACAGTCTTAAGACATGTAGGTCAGGTGAATCGGCCATAGTAAATTGTCCCAAGTGTGAATGTGTATATGTGTGTGTGTGTGTGTGTGTGTGTGTGTGTGTGTGTGTGTGTGTGTGTGTGTGTGTGTGTGTGTGTGAGCCCTGTGATGGCTGGGCGGCCTGTCCAGGGTGTCTCCCCGCCTGCTGCCCAATGACTGCTGGGATAGGCTCAAGCATCCCTGCGATCCTGACAGCAGGATAAGCAGTTTGAATAATGGATGGATGGATGGAGTAGGAACGTGTGTGCCACTGCACCAGTGTTCGTTCATCCGATCTGGTCATTTTTTTTTTGTATGATTATTTCTTGGTATTTTTACCTTTATTAGACAGCAATAGTGAAAGGCAGAGAGGGAAATGGGGGAGAGAGAGAGTATGACATGCAACAAATATCACCAGCTGGAGTCGAACCAGCGACGGTTGTGACCATGTGGTATTGCGTTGTGACCATTCAGCTACGTGGCACCCCTTCTGGTCAGAAATTTCAACAGCAGAATATGGAGAGCGTCTCCGACCATGGTGCAGGTGCCGATTAGCATCATGTAATCTGATTCTATGGTCCAGATAGATATAACGATGCAACAACTATCTATTAATGGACAAAAATTCTGGAGTTCAGCTTCACTCATACACAGGTGTCCCTCACTGGCCAGTTTAGGAGAAAAGATGAAATTGAGACGGACTCTCCATGTACACACCATTTTTAACACACAAGTATTATGACGCTTGTTATCTTACAGATTGTTGTTGATTGTAACCGGAATATTAGCATTAGCATTCATTTTTTTATATTGGATTAATCCGGTCCAGGGTTGCGGGGCTGCTGGGTTTACCTCAGCAGGCATTGCACAGGAAACAGGGAGGCACTTGTGAAAAGGTGGCCAGTCCACCACAGGGGCCCCGCACCCCATTTTTTTTTAGTCTTAGTTAGTTTGTTGGTCTGCAATTAGCCTGATGTGCATGTCAATGGACTATGGGACGAAGCCCACGCAAACACTGGGAGAGCATGCAGACTCCATAGAGAAAGGCTGGGGTTGAACCTGCAACTCTCTTTTTGGGATGAAACAATGCTTCTTCGATATCAGCATCACAACACTGAAATTCGAGGTTTGCTGTTGCCTGCGTAAGTCCTTTTATTGCATCCTAAACATAAAAAAAACAAACAAACAAACCCCAAATTCAGGTTCTCTAAGTTGAGAAGATTTAGAGCATTGCATAATTATTACAAGCCTCCTCCTCCTCCTCATCCATCATCATTTGCATACCGCCTCGCCAGCAACAGAATTACCTGCACTCAACCCAGGCTTAAAGATGCCCCTGCTCACCTAATCCTTCGGCGAACACCTGCTATCGACTACCCTTTTCCTCACACACCTTCGCCTTTACATGACAAGGGAGAACGGAGTGGGCAGATTAGGACGCGAAGAGACTTCCCTAATCTTGGCATTAACCGCCAGCAATTGAATCAAGCCGTCCCGGACAAACAGATTTCTGGGTTAATCTGCAGTGTCTTAATGTGATCCATGGAAAAAGTCCCACAAAGACCAAACTGGATGAGCGGAGGAACAGGTAAGAGACACACACACACACACACACAGAGGGAGAGAGAGCGAGAGAGATGGTGGGGCCTTTTCTCTCGGCAGAAAACCAAAGGCATACTTCCACATTCATGCAAATCCATGCAAGTGCACACACACACATACGCACAAATATCTGCGTGTAAACACAGCATGTGAGTGTTGTAGATCAGACAGCCTTGCATTCAAAAACATTCAGGGAGGGAGAAATGAAAAGAGAAAGAGAGTATAGTGTGGACTGTTGGAGGATTCATCTATTAAAAATACATGGACACATTAGTTGTGTGTGTGTGTGTGTGTGTGTGTGTGTGTGTGTGTGTGTGTGTGTGTGTGTATGAACAAAAGAAAAATTATTTGGCCTTTATTCCCAGATCTAGCACTAATTAACATGGGACCCGCTTTATAGATGATTCCTTAGTTTAGCTTAATGATACCTTAACCTTAATTAATCTTTGACGAGGAAATATTAATCTATTCTGCTATCTTAGAATCATGTTTCACTCATTGTTCTTGCTATTAGCTGCTTGCTACGATCGAGATCAGGGATGCAACGCTTACTCTACTTTTTCACTTCCTTGTACATCGCTCTGGATTTTTAGCATGAGCAAATTGGTTTAAATGTAATGTTTATGAGACAGACAAAAATAAACAAGTACAAATAATTAATCAATCAATCGATCAAGTTGCATTTTGGGCCAGTGTAAAAAAAATAACCTCAAATTTCACAAAGAAGAACGTTCTCTTTTTTTGTATTATAAATAGGGGTTTGAAAAACTTGTGACTGAGCAACTACACACACACACACACACACACACACACACACACACACACACACACACACACACACACACACTACCGTTCAAAAGTTTGGAATCACCCAAACAATTTTGTGTTTTCCATGAAAAGTCACACTTATTCACCACCATATGTTGTGAAATGAATAGAAAATAGAGTCAAGACATTGACAAGGTTAGAAATAATGATATGTATTTGAAATAAGATTTTTTTTACATCAAACTTTGCTTTCGTCAAAGAATCCTCCATTTGCAGCAATTACAGCATTGCAGACCTTTGGCATTCTAGCTGTTAATTTGTTGAGGTAATCTGGAGAAATTGCACCCCACGCTTCCAGAAGCAGCTCCCACAAGTTGGATTGGTTGGATGGGCACTTCTTGCGTACCATACGGTCAAGCTGCTCCCACAACAGCTCAATGGGGTTCAGATCTGGTGACTGCGCTGGCCACTCCATTACCGATAGAATACCAGCTGCCTGCTTCTGCTCTAAATAGTTCTTGCACAATTTGGAGGTGTGTTTAGGGTCATTGTCCTGTTGTAGGATGAAATTGGCTCCAATCAAGCGCTGTCCACTGGGTATGGCATGGCGTTGCAAAATGGAGTGATAGCCTTCCTTATTCAGAATCCCTTTTACCCTGTACAAATCTCCCACCTTACCAGCACCAAAGCAACCCCAGACCATCACATTACCTCCACCATGCTTAACAGATGGCGTCAGGCATTCTTCCAGCATCTTTTCATTTGTTCTGCGTCTCACAAACGTTCTTCTTTGTGATCCAAACACCTCAAACTTGGATTCATCTGTCCACAACATTTTTTTCCAGTCTTCCTCTGTCCAATGTCTGTGTTCTTTTGCCCATCTTAATCTTTTTCTTTTATTGGTCAGTCTCAGATATGGCTTTTTCTTTGCCACTCTGCCCTGAAGCCCAGAATCCCGCAGCCGCCTCTTCACTGTAGATGTTGACACTGGTGTTTTGCGGGTACTATTTAATGAAGATGCCAGTTGGGGACCTGTGAGGCGTCTGTTTCTCAAACTAGAGACTCTAATGTACTTATCTTCTTGCTCAGTTGTGCAACGCGGCCTCCCACTTCTTTTTCTACTCTGGTTAGAGCCTGTTTGTGCTGTCCTCTGAAGAGAGTAGTACACACCGGTGTAGGAAATCTTCAATTTCTTAGCAATTTCTCGCATGGAATAGCCTTCATTTCTAAGAACAAGAATAGACTGTCGAGTTTCAGATGAAAGTTCTCTTTTTCTGGCCATTTTGAGCGTTTAATTGACCCCACAAATGTGATGCTCCAGAAACTCAATCTGCTCAAAGGAAGGTCAGTTTTGTAGCTTCTGTAACGAGCTAAACTGTTTTCAGATGTGTGAACATGATTGCACAAGGGTTTTCTAATCATCAGTTAGCCTTCTGAGCCAATGAGCAAACACATTGTACCATTAGAACACTGGAGTGATAGTTGCTTGAAATGGGCCTCTATACACCTATGTAGATATTGCACCAAAAACCAGACATTTGCAGCTAGAATAGTCATTTACCACATTAGCAATGTATAGAGTGTATTTCTTTAAAGTTAAGACTAGTTTAAAGTTATCTTCATTGAAAAGTACAGTGCTTTTCCTTCAAAAATATGGACATTTCAATGTGATCCCAAACTTTTGAACGGTAGTGTACATTAGTGAGTAATGTCAGGAGAGGTCTCTATGTTACATAGTCTCAAACACAGGGGTCACCAAGGAGTGAGCTGGATAATAGATGAGCCAGCAGGAGACACCTTACACCAAGCCTGTCTGTCTGCCTGTGTGCCTGTCTGTCTGTCTGTCTGTCTGTGCCTGTCAGTCTGTCTGCTTGATCTTCCTGCCTGACATTCTATATGTCTGTCTTTCCACCTGTCTGTCTGTCACCGTGTCTAACTGCCCCCCCCCTCGACTGTCTGTCTTTGTGTCTGGCTGTCTGCTAGCTAGCGTGCCTGTCTCTCTATATGTATGTCTGCTCGTCTGTCCTTCTGTCTGTCTGTTCATTTGTCTGTCTGTTTTCCATGGAGGAGATTGTCATTGTGTGAGAAAAGACTACTAAACTCAGTGTTGCTTTTTACAATGTGTTTGAAATACAACCGAGAGATAGACAGAGAAAGACAGAAGGGGGATAAAACAACAGGGCTTGTAAACCAAAACGTCATTACAGAGAACGAGTATCTCCTTGATGTCCGTTGATGTGTAGCTATATATCGACAGACATGAGAAAGGTCAAAAGTGAGAGAGAAATCAAGTGATAGGACTCTGATAAACTGAGGGAAGCGGGACGAGAAGAGGGCAGCGGTGGCGGACCGCTGCAAAGGCAACATCCCATAACACCATTGATTGCGATGGGTCGCGGTCGCTCATTGATCCTGCCCATCGTCATTATCACCTGCTACAAAGTCTCACCTCAGACCCCCACCCAACCCCTCCTCTTTCACAGCCTTCACCTCCTTATTGCTCCACTTCTCCTCTACATTATCTCCAAAGTCCATTTTTTTATCATTTTTCTCCATCTTTAGAGATCCACGTGTCCGGATTATGTTATTGAAGTTAGAGGACAATCTCTCCAACATGAGGTCATCCTGACTTCTCTTTTGTCCAAACACCTCTACGTTGTTTCTGCTATTATTTCATCTCTTTTGCTTTGCCTCCAAGTTTTAGTCAATCCATCAATCCATAGTTTTAAGTTTTATTCATGAGCCGCGCATGTTTGCTTCAGTTGGGAATTTAAAGGACCGCTTCGCCGATTTTCAATCTTATCTCTATCCGAATTTGGGGTATAGTGTGAAAAACATCTGCAGTTGTTGCCAATGTTCTCCGTGTCTCTGGGACGTAGTTGCAAAAATCTGTTCTTATCCTGGCACCAGTATCGTCATTTGACGCATCAGTGACGTAGGCGGTGACAAGGAAGAACTACAGGCAAGTTCAGCTTGGATTTCTAGACTCCGCCTCTGGGGGGCGTGCTCTAGATGCCACTCAAAAACAAATCTTCCTTGTTCTCTTCACTTGTATTGCAAATGAGCTACGTTTCCAACAGTGAAAATGGTATCCCAAAATATGAGTACAGAGGATCATATGGACGACGATACATTTTACAATGTTTTGGCTGACTCGGATAGTCAACCATATTTATTCAAGCCAAATTATATGACTGATAAAAAGCAGCGGAGAGAGGCCGAGGCTGCTGCTGCATTAGCCGAGCAAGAGGATATGGCCGGCGGGGACCATCCAGAACCTGAGCTACCAAGAGGAAACAGCAACTGGTGGTGCCGTTGCTCAAATTGCCCTCCAATGCCAACAGAAACTGAATCATTCTGCTGCAATGAATTTCAGCGTGGGTACTTTTTGTTGGATACTGTCGCCATAGCCAACCCCGATACAGCCCATGTGAGCGTTACTATGCAGGGAAGTTTTACATCTCACATGGACAGCAGTGTGCTGGATACTCTCTTCAGGATCCCGAAGATAAATCGAAAAAGACAACCAAGACAAGCAGGGCCTGCAGATAACCATTGAGTGAGTACGCTATGTTTTGGCCAACAAAGTCATAGCTATAGGCTTGTGTGGTGATACACAACGCTGGACAAGCGGTTTTCTCAACACGCTTGTAATTATTGCAAGGCAACTTCTTGTTACCCAGATAAATTCTATAGTATATTTTCCCACGTCTCACTAAATTTACTGTTGCAAGCACATTGCCGTCATATTGGCCAGTGTATCATCACCCTGATGTCATTTGTCGTCTTCACTAAGGTAACTTGAAATTACAATGACCACTGTGTGAACAACTGAAACCAGCACAGTTGCATAACAACCGAAAACAGTGGTTGGTTTAATACACGACAACTTGCAAATGAAACCTATGTTAGATAACCAGCCCAGTCAGACTAGCGTCGTCTAGTCAGAAAGGCACGAACTGAGGAAGCCCCTTGGGTGAGAGGCGAAACGTCTTCACGGATATATACCAAGTCCAGTTGCACTTGATTCAACTCCTTTGGATAATGACCATGACCTGGATGAATGAGAACATTCACAGACATTGTGAAATGGTGTTGTTGATAAGGTTGGGGATACCTGCAGTCAGCCGAGGCTGATGAAGTCACTTAAATGAGTGATGAAACATTTCTTCAGCTAAGCGTGTCCAAATGAACCGATTCACCTTTCTGGGAATAGCTGCTAACGTTACAGTATATGACCAGTACTTGTAGCTTTCTGATGAATAACCTCCTTCTTTCCTGTCTTTGGCTCTCTGCAGACAATATCGTCTGGTTATTGTTTGTTTTTGTTTTTGTCTAGTTTTTTGGGTGCTACAAGGGCAGAAACTTGGCAAAGGGAACCGCATCATCTTGCCTGCCTGTGTTGTACATCGCATCAGAAACAAATATCCTCTGATTCCCTCAACGGTCAGTACAAAGGGCATGCTGAAGTGGACGAAGCAACAGACAAGCTTTGACCATGTGATATGCAAGCCTTTGTGTAATAATGCTGCTAAACTTCAACACAGCTAACCATGGACATGTTTACCTTGAAGCTTGTTGGGACTCATCTGGATGTTGTGTTGTTAAAGTATGATGTGCAATATGCTAAACATTTCTCTGAAAATTGAATAACACGTAACATGTGGTGGTTTGAATAAATTTGTATGTATATATACGAATTTGAATTGTCTATTTTCATACTAAAGACTATCAAAGTTTGCTGCAGATACACCTATGTCAGATGCATGCAAAATCATGCCTGCTGACTTGTGCAGAGATCATTCACTTCAGAGGCAAGATGCATTGCATTTTCTTCCATAACAGGGCAAAGTATGTTTTTTTTTTTTTTTGGAGAGGGTGATATATGGTTTATAAATAAACCATTCATTGCAGAATGGGAAAGTGGTTACCTTTGGATGGGTTTTTTAAGTGAGAAGGAATAAGTGCTTTAAAAAACCTATTTCCTGATGTTTTATGGAAACAAGAAAATTGAACAGAACCTGTTATGCACTTTTTTAAATCTAGGCATTTAGCAAAAAAATGTAAAGACCAAAAAAGGATGAAATATCAATGCATAATAAAAAGTGTTTATTGTATTTTTGAAAAGCAAAGTTTCAGTAAATGCTAATGTTCTCTCCGTGGCCAAGATTTGTTATTTCAAAGGTAACTAGATCTAGCTGCAGCCTGGCATGACTCCCTGAGGGAGTTGTTCCTTATCCGATGAGAGGGTCTAAGGACAGGATGTTGTGTTGCTGTAAAGCCCACTGAGGCAAATTTGTAATTTGTGATATTGGGCTATACAAATAAAACTGACTTGAAAAGATATTTTGAAGAAGACTCATTTCAAACTCAGTGACTACTCCAGGTTTTGCACGGATAAGAAAAACTATCAATATAATCAGATTCAGAAGTTCTTTGAGCCCCGAGGGGAAATTGGGCTGCTCACATTCTAGAAGAGAAAACATCTACTCCTATATTTTCGGAATGTGTGTGTGTGTGTGGTGTTAGTGTGTGTGTGTGTGTGTTAGTTAGTGTACATAGCGGGACCGAAAACTAAAGCACTTATGATCCTAATTCTTTTTGGAGGTAGTAGGTATTGTCTCAGAGAGTAAGGGAAAAATCCCAGAAAATTAAAATTATGCATAATTATGCATAAATATGAATTTTTCTAAAAATGGCTAAAAACCACTTTTCTCGGCATTTCAGATGATTCTGAGCATCTTTGATTTTTTCACCTATATAAAAAAAATTTCTGGGACAAATGTTTTGGCATAAGCAAAATATATGCATTTTTGAAAAAATGCACTTATGATCCTAATTTTTTTGGGAGGTGGTAGGTATTGTTCCAGAGAGGACCAGAAAAATAGCAGAACATTAAAATATAATTATAATAATTATGCATAATTATGCAAAATATACATTTTCTAAAAATGGCTAAAAAAACACTTTTCTCGGCATTTCAGATGATTCTGAACATTTGGGGGGAGGGAGTTGGAGTGGGGGGGGTAAACCATTTTTCTCGGCATTTCAGATGATTCTGAGCATTTGGGGGGAGGGAGTTGGAGTGGGAGGGGGGTTTAGGGGCAGGGGGGAAGGCGGTTAGCTGGCAGGATGAAGAGGAGGGAGATTTAGACGGGTGGATAACCAAACCGCTACATTGTAGCGGGGTTCTTCTAGTATACATATATAAGCATAAATGAAATAATAAGAAAAATAGAAACGTAAAAATATGTTAAAAATGTGTATTATACTACAATTTATAGCAATATATATAGAAAAATAAACCTGTAAAAGTATGTGCCTTGGTCTACAACATATAACAATATAGAATGCAAATATGAATGCAGTACTCATGCAGTTTAAATATACACCAGAGTATTGCACAGTTGAAGTAGCTGTCCCTGTTATAGTTATCTGCTGCAAAATGCAAATAGCATACCCGAAGATTCCCCAGTACTGATGTTGGTGCGTTCTCGTCATATTTGGGGTTTTGTTTATCGCTCGGAGCACCGTTCGACATCTGTTGGTAATCGGTGGTAGCTTACTCCCTCCTCTCTCCTCATTCTGGAGTTGTCGCATCCAGGCACGATATAATGAGAAGGCGAGTTTGTTGTCAGTAAACCAATACAATTCAATTCATGTCTTTTTCTCGGTTTTCTGATCGAAGAGCGAAGATTTTAAGACGCCGTTCTCCGTACGCAGAGCCGCAGGAAACGCCCGCCTCCACGAGCTGGGCGGGCTTTGGAAGGATTGGGGGGGTTTGGATGCAATGCATCCTGGTACATGGAGACGCTACCGGCACGGCCCCTCGACCAGCAGAATTCGGATTTCCGGCTCAATATAGCGCGCGCTGAGGAATGTACTGCTTCAGCTGACTCTAATTGCGCTCCGCACTGATTGGACAGTCGTCTGAAAACTAGCGAAACTTCCCTTTAACTGTGGGTCGCTCAACGCGGATGTAGCCCTTGGTTCTGCAGGCCGGCTCCCTAGCCCAGTATTTTTGCCTCCTCCATGGCTCCCTCTGCGTTGTGTTATTTGATTGGTGTGGTTGGAGTCAGGAGAAAACGGGCAGGAGTCGGCGTTCTTTGGTCCAAGCAGTGCAGAATTTATTTCCTCTCGGCTGTCTTTCGTCACCTTTAACATATCAAAACCGTTGTGCCCTAAAATGGCCACCACCACCAACGACGAGCGGCCCAAACAGCTGTTCAACCAGGCATAGCAACAAATTGAGCACCCCCAGTGGCTATTCCCAGATTACCTCGTAAATTGAACCAGGAATGAGACGTCTCAGAAATAAAACATTACAGCATAAATGATATCACCTTCACCATTTTGCACGTACATAGACACGGCCTTTCAGTGTACACCAGATTAATAAATATCTCCGAGAGGACAGTGGCGTACTAGCCATCGGGCATGCCGGGTTCCGGAGGGCCGCCCCACCGTAGGGCCGGTGACCGTTAAAACATTATGACATGCGGCGGAGTTCCCTCCCACCCCCCTCCGGACGATGCGTTCTAGCCCCCTCCCACCTCCCTCCCACCCCCCTCCGGACGATGCGTTCTAGCTCCCTCCCACCCCCCTCCGGACGATGCGTTCTAGCCCCCTCCCACCCCCCTCCGGACGATGTGTTCTAGCACCAACCAAAATCAAAATTCAATTCGGGGTGCGCATGAGAGCGTGCTGCGTCACCCGCGTCCATGTTCCGGAACTGGGCTCACTGGCCAATCACAACCGAGTTCGTTAATACGCGTTGACGTTATAGACTAATGCAAAAGTAGCGCGCAGCGGTGAGACGGCCAACGAAAGCCATGGGCAAAAGAACACGTCATGAAAGTAGAGTAGGGGTGGTCGGAAAAAAATAGAGAAAAACAGGAAGCAGGCATTACAGACTCAAGCCTCCAAATGTACACAAGCCCGAAATCGGCCCACGGAGCACCTGCGCTGCGCGTGTGTAGGTGGAGCAAGGCTGTGTTCAGTGAGAAAGGCGGCGGACCAGCAACTAGCGATTATGTTCCAGAGATTAGTCATATCCTGAAAGTGTCATGAGTAAAAGTAGGCCAATGATAGAGCAAACTGGCCTTGGCACGTCCTCGCCTCTGTAGCTTTATTTGTCGTCCTCCGTGTGTCCATACGTCAGTTGAGAGCGCGTCCTACTAAACGGCCCTCTCGGGTTTTTGCCACATGCTGTCTGGGCATCAGCATCCTCAAGCGGCCAGCGGCTCCGTTTAAGAGGAGCAGACTGAAGCGGTAAGATGGACGTTAGATTGTAGGCTAGGCTACATGTTCAGTTAAAACTGCTGTAATTTGTGACTACAGAACAACCCCACTGATAGGCCTCTTGACATTAGTATTTAAGCCATGCTGATGGCGTGTTACAACCTAAATCTGTGTCTACTGAACTATGTCCTGGAATAGACGTATGCTACTTTCCATTGCAAAAGTCTTTGAATGCCTGTCAACAATAAAAGATTATCATTACCAGCAAGGGCTAGGGAGCTAAATCTAGTGGACTCTGTCCTGTAATTACATTAATAATATTACCCCCCCCCCCACAACTGTAACTGACTCGTATATACTGTACATATATAATCGACCCCCACCGACCCACCTTAGCCCCACTCCCCCGGGCCGGTCCCAGCGGATAAGCCCAGGGCTGAATCCCCCCCCCCCTTTGAGAGGGCGTCTATGTACAGAGGAAATTTCAAAATATAATATTCTCTTAAGTTGCCAACACAGTAAGGAATGAGAAGTATCTTTCTGTACAGCGTGCAACAAAATAAGAACCAACCGTCACAAATGGGCTGCATTGGCATATACAGCATATACCACATTCACTGCAATACATTGAAGGGATGAGGGCATGTTAAATAAATTCAGATTTCTGAGAATAGGAAAAAAAGCATGTTATATAACCTCACTCGTCCTGGCATTGGACATCCAAAGGCTGTCTCCCTGCAGTGTTAAAGTGCAGTTGGATGTGAATGTCCACTAGACCTTGTCTTGCTCATTCAGCTTGAATGGTTCTTTTTCACATCTTCAATCAACAATGTTCTGCCAGCATCGGCAGACTGTCCCGCTCGCAGCCTGGCCATGAGAGGCCTGATAACTGTGGCTTTGCAAACTCTGCAGCGCCATCCATTTAATCTGTCTTTCAAAATGACTCGGCTCTGTGGCGATTGGAAGCGATGCAAGCCTGAGATTACTGTCCTGTCTGTATGTCTCTTTGTGTGAGAACTCATGGTATAAGACACATGCAAGCACATGCTTATCATGCTTGCTGTGTGTGTGTGTGTGTGTGTGTGTGTGTGTGTGTGTGTGTGTGTGTGTGTGTGTGTGTGTGTGTGTGTGTGTGTGTGTGTGCGTGCGTGCGTGCGTGCGTGCGTGCGTGTGTGTGTGTGTGTCTATCTCATACGTGTGTGCAATGGACGCACACAAGGGTGTGTTGGTTGTGTCTGCAAGCATGTGTGTTGTGTCTATGTGTGTGAGCAGGCATGTATGTGTGTGTAACCATCATCATGCCTTGAGTCCCTTAATGCTCCCATCAGCTGTTGTCTGTCAGATATTCCTGTCTTTTTTTCTTTTCTTTCTTTTTTACAGAAACATGTTGGGAGGATTTCACTACTCAGTAAAACGGATTACGTCCTACAGGGCAGTTTGAAGTGCCCTGAATAGATACAACCCCTTTGTGTTTTGTAGGATCACATGCGGAAGAATTGGTTAGGACCAATTTGGCTTAGAACTGGACTGTTTTAAATGAATGCTTCACAAATTCTGCGGGAGCCAAGTGATGGACTTTTTTTTTTTTTGCTAAAATTTCAGCGAGAAGGATGAGCTGCTGTTCATTCCTCAAGAGTTAAGCACTGAGAGCTTTTCACAAAGTTAGCTCACAATGTTAGTTGTAAAGGTCACAGATAGTTGACATTTTAGCAGAAGAGCGCTCGTATTCATAAGCAAGTCGTAGCTTGACATCATCAGGGGCCCTACTCGGTGTCTCTTAACAAGCATCCGTTTATGGTGAACCGCTAAAGAAAGAAAATAATATGGCTCTGAATGGCTTTTGTGTGTGGACTGAGATATCGACTTTAACTTATCTCAAAATTGGGATACTACCAGGTTGATTTGGGTGTAAAAGTTGAGGTAAACACGGCCTTTACGCACAAGAGGAAATAAAGCGAGCTTAAAATTCAAACATTCAGACATTTCAGGGCTTTTTTTAAACCGTTTTCTGTGGTGAAATTTAGACTAAATGCCTATTCACTCACCACTGGAAAGAAACAAACCCCAGAATAATGGAGATTATCCGTTAAAAGGGGATCTCTCATCTTGATCTGTGGCCTCTGCATGTCTGTTGCTGTCTGTGTGTGTCTTTCTGTGCATGTGTATGGGAATTCCCCTGCGTTTGTGTGCAGGTCTATGTGACTGTCTTTCTTTGTGCGTACGTGAGTTTCTCTATTTGCGTGTGTGTATGTGTGTGTGTGTGAGAGAGAGAGAGAGAGAGAGAGAGAGAGAGAGAGAACGCCCCAGCCTATCGACATCAGACCTCTCAGAAGCATACCATGCATCATCAACACATGCTGTCAGTCAGCAGGCCAGACTTATGAACACACACATGCACACACACATACCCACACCAACCGAAAGGCAGGGAGACAGTCACATGCTTTCTTACACCAGCATCATTATCATTATAAAATCATGACCATTTATATATAATTATTTATATTATTATTATTGTTGTATTATTATGGAGTTGGTATTGTTGATATTGCGATGCAAACGTGTGTGCTCTGTGTAAAGTGTTGGCAAAATGAAAATGTTCTGATCAGACTGAACAAGCTCTGTTTTTCCCTTTATCCCTTTCAGTGTAGCTCTAAAAAGAATCCTTATTCCTCTGCATACCTACACACATACATACTGTATGCAGCCCTTGAGTCTATTGTTCTCTCTTATGCCAACAAACACACATAGTGTGGATTTCTATGCACCTCACACATACAGCCCACCAGGTCCAGTACCACATATACACATATATATATATATACACATGTATGCCCATACTACCAGTCACAGGGGGATTTTTTTTAGACCACTATGAGTCTGTGTGACTCCTAGCATACAGTACATACCTTCATGTGAGTGGCGGGGCCCCACTGATGGGTCACTAATCCCGGGTTACTGTCAGCGCTCAGGCCCTGGACCTGGACCAAACAAGATAACATCAGCCCGACATGGTGTATCAGCACAGTACACTCATAGACAACGCACATGCTCAGTGCAGTCCATGCCCTGAAGAATCAACCGTACCACTGTACAGCGTAGTGACATTAACCTAAACTATGTTCTCTCAAAATTTCCTGCCCCCCCCCCCCCCCACACACACACTCAGGGCTCGGGAAGTTCGGTTAAAACAAACCGATGGTCTTGGAAAGAGAATGGCAGGACTAATACTAACTTCATATGTAGTTCAAAACACTGTTGGTACCCCACTGAGCATCATGGAGTTTGATGGTGAGAGTATGACAGTTGGCTCAGTCTTTGGATCTAAATCCTATCTTACTGTATCCATCCATGCACCTTTGGTGAATGAATGGTGGGAAAGCTTGCCTTAATAGTGTCAAGAGGGGTTTTATTATTGACCATTGTAGTAGAGGGTGTACGTTGCCTTAAATACAGTTTACCCATCTTTTATAAATCTGACCATTCTTACTTGCATAAATTCACACATCAAAATAAATACCAAACCGATGTGAATTATAGAGAACAGTGTATTTCAGTGGAAAAATACACAAATCAATGTTTTTCTGGTGGAAAAAAATGATTGCCCATATTGGCAGCTGGTTGCCTGATGACGACCACTGACTGAACATCATCATTTTTACCATCTTTTTATTTACCAGTATCCATAACTGGCTGTATTATGGGGCTGATTTACCAGCATACATAACTGGCTGTATTATGGGGCTGATTTGCCAGTATACATAACTGGCTGTATTATGTGGCTGATTTGCCAGTATACATAACTGGCTGTATTTTGTGGCTGATTTGCCAGTATACATAACTGGCTGTATTATGTGGCTGATTTACCAGTATACATAACTGGCTGTATTATGGGGCCGATTTACCAGTATACATAACTGGCTGTATTATGTGGCCGATTTACCAGTATACATAACTGGCTGTATTATGTGGCTGATTTACCAGTATACATAACTGGCTGTATTATGGGGCCGATTTGCCAGTATACATAACTGGCTGTATTATAGGGCCGATTTACCAGAATACATAACTGGCTGTATTATGTGGCTGATTTACCAGTATACATAACTGGCTGTATTATGTGGCTGATTTGCCAGTATACATAACTGGCTGTATTATGTGGCCGATTTACCAGTATACATAACTGGCTGTATTATGTGGCTGATTTACCAGTATACATAACTGGCTGTATTATGTGGCTGATTTGCCAGTATACATAACTGGCTGCATTATGTGGCCGATTTACCAGTATACATAACTGGCTGTATTATGGGGCTGATTTACCAGTATACATAACTGGCTGTATTATGGGGCTGATTTACCAGTATACATAACTGGCTGTATTATGGGGCTGATTTACCAGTATACATAACTGGCTGTATTATGGGGCTGATTTACCAGTATACATAACTGGCTGTATTATGGGGCTGATTTACCAGTATACATAACTGGCTGTATTATGGGGCTGATTTACCAGTATACATAACTGGCTGTATTATGGGGCTGCGTGGGTCCACATTATTTTCACTGTGGATGTGCATATGTCGACGTGCCACAGAGAAGCCCAGTGTATCAGCGCTCTCTCTCTCTCTCTCTCTCGCTCTCTCTTTCTCTCCCCCAAGCACACACACCTGAGGACCACCACCCCCCCCCCACACACACACACACACACACACACACACACTTCCGCAGACGGAGGAGTACTACGTGCCCTGGTTGACAGCTCCTGCCGAGCCAGCACATTCCTCATTATTACTACTTCAGATGTTTGTGTCCCACGAAGCGCGCTGATTGGTCGGCCCGCCTCTGACGCCATGAGTCTGGAGAACCAGTCAGGAGTGAGCTCTGGTGAGCAGGAAGACGGATTTATAATTTCAATGGCGTCTCCCTCTGCTGGCCGACGATGACAACAGCGAGTCTGTCTGGTCTGTCTGACGGAGGTGGAGATTGGTGTATTTATGTTGAAGCGTCGTCTGATGTTTTTTTTTGGGGGGGGGGCGGGGGTCTCACAAGGGAGACAGACATACAGACAAACAAACAGATAGATAGATGGATAGATAGATATTCACCACGGGAGGGGAATTGTGTGGTTACAGCAGCCTGGGACACGTGAGCACACAAGACAGTGCAAAAGGAAGCACTGTACAAAATGAAAAGCAATCAGATAGTAGAGAAATATTAAGCGTATAAAAATGGAAAATAAATATAACTTTAATAGGCCCATACAAGGCACAGCATAAAAAGCAAATAAAGCACACACGGGAAAAACCGGTACATAGTAAATAAATACATCAGTCAAATAAAAGGTAGTAAATATAATAATGATAATAATAGTGATATGATGTGAATACAGGTATAGTGAATGACAATATATTCACTCTCAGAGTCCCATTTCGTCCTCCTGCATTTCTGCTCAAATGCAGTAGCTTTTATCTGTCTCCCGACACACACACAACACACACACGTGCAAACACTCCTTTTTTGGTTGCACAAACTATTTCCACACTCCATCCCTTTCTCGCTTGCTCACTCGCCCTCCCCATCCCTCCACGCTGGTGTCAGCCAGCTCAGAGGGTGGTCTTCCCCGGGGCACGGAGCAGACTGATCCATCCGGCTGCCAAAGCCTAATGTGAGCAGACACACACACACACACACACACACACACACACACACACACACACACACACACAGGCGCGCACTGCAGAGGTACACACATTCAAGTCGACGTGCATTTGTCTCAGACAGTATGTGTTGACACTGGTTTACGCCCTGAGAAAAAGTGCCTCCCGAGATACACGTGTCAATATTATGTTGCCAGCACACACAAACACACAGACAGTGACAGCCTCGGCGTTATGGATTAGTGTGTGGCATCTGTGTGTTTCCACGCCGCTCACGCAGCTCACTGAAGACACATGGGAAACCGAGCATTCTTGGAAATGGCTGGTCAATGCACAAAGATCAACTGTTGCTGTCTCTCTCCACAGCAGTCCAATGTACTCACGCTCATGAGTGGTCTTGGAACGCTTTCAAGGGCCTGGAATGTGGTGGAAAGAGATTTCGTGAGTCATCCGAGGGTGGAGTGGCCTTCCGTAAAAATTCCCTGGAAATGTCTGTCATCTGACCGAGATGGAAAGTTGTGAGGGGTGAGTCAGAATGTGCATGTACGTGTTGTATTCATGTCCAAAGGGTCAATAACCCCCCTCCCTCCCTCCCTTCCTCCCCCCACAATTTCACAATTCGCTGACATGGAAAGAATAAATTAGGGTGCCTTCAGTTCCTGCCAGTATCAATCTCTATTCATCGAGCGAGTCTTTGACTTGAGTTAAAATCCCGATGTTTCAGTACAGCTGGTTTCGACCTCAACTTGCATCCCGGTTTATAACCACCTCACAGCAACTCTTGCAAAGGACAGCTGATGTGTTTGGAAACCAGGTCGCAGGCAAATAGTCCGGCCCATAGAGTTGCATGTGTGATAAATTGAATGGCTACCGTTAAAGAGAAGTTAAAGTGAGTTTGAAAACTAATGAATATTAGATGGTTTTCCAAATACCTTAAAAGCAATTTCATCAAGTATCTCGGCCTCTGTCAACCATTAGGAGTATGCACGTGTGCATGGTATGTGTGTGCGCGCGTGTGTGTGTGTGTGTGTCTGTCTGTCTGCTGTGTAGTTTTGTGTGCGCACATATAACAGTGTGAGAAAGCAAACAGAGAAAGCCAAGCTGCGTGGGGCTTCTCTTGTATAAAAACGAAGAGTTAGTCAGCCTGGCTGAATTTTAATAGAGTTCTGCAGGGTATTCCACAGCCTCTGGTCCCACAGCTCAAAGATCAGAGAGAATTTTCAAGCATGGTGTCCCTCAGCCTCTCTCACTCCCTCTTGTTCTCTCTCTTTCCTCATTTTCTGTCTTTCCCTCCCTCTCTCTGTCTCTTCGTTTTGCTGTCTCCATCTCTTTTTCATTGCTAGCTCTCTTCTCCAATCCCCTTCTCTTCCTCTCGGGCCTTTTGTCTCTCTCTTAATCCCTCTCTCTCTCTCTCTCTCTCTCTCTCTCTCTCTCTCTCTCTCTCTCTCTCTCTCTCTTTCTCTCTCCCTCGCTGTCTCACACTTTCTATCTCTCTCGTCCTCCCTTCTCTTCGTCTCTGTCTCCCTGTGAGATTTGTATTAGAGCCACTCGAGGCGTAAATACTGCTAAGCCTCTCTCAGTTCTTTGGCACAGAAAACAATTCATGACTCTTGGTGCAAAAAAAAGAGAGAAAAAACTGAAGGACAAAATGCAGCAATGAACTTTTAAAATCTCCCCGACAATGGGTGACAAAATGTTTGTATAGTCGTTTTGTTCTGTTGCCATGCACAGAGATATCGTGGCACCGAAGTTCACGTTACCAATTTCCTCGAAGGTACTGAAGGTTTTAAAGTCATGCGTGAGCTCTATTCTCACTTTATCAGGAATCAGGAACAATTTGTCATTTCTATCGTGTACTTGCATACACAAAAGAGACAAAATTTCGTTTCACCCAGCCCAGAGCAGTACAACACAAGTGATAAAGACACATATCCAAAATTCCCAAAAACGACACCACCGAAAACATACAAAAACAGAGAGAACAAAGCAAAACAAAAAACAAAACACACAAACAGACAACAACACAGTCCAAAACTTCCACTGTCCAGAGAGTGAGCGCCAGCCAGGATGACTGCCGGAACTGCTGGTCCGCATGAGTTAGCAGTTAGCTTAGCCTGCCCCGCCTCCACGTCCTGTCGGACCTCCCTCGGTGCTTCCTCTTTGGTCGCAGCGCCAGGCAGGGCTGTGGTCCTTTGGCCCACAGGATGCAGCAGACCAGGCTCACTCAGCCAATCCAACACCAGCTCTCCAGCCAGACACCTTCAGCACACCTCCCCGCACGCCACACAACGACACAAACGCAGACGCAGACAAAAACAGTGCACAATCGACGCTAGGCGAGACCGCCGCCAGACCGCCTCGGTGTTTCTTCTCGGGCGCAGCTCCAAGCAGGGCTGCGGTCCTTGGGCCCACAGGATGCAGCAGACCAGGCTCACTCAGTCAATCCAACACCAGCTCTCCAGCCAGACACCTTCAACACACCTCCCCGCACGCCACACAACGACACAAACGCAGACGCAGACAAAAACAGTGCACAGTCGACGCTAGGCGAGGCCGCCGCCAGACCACCTTGGTGTTTCCTCTCGGGTGCAGCTCAGAGTAGGGTCTTGGTCCCTGGGCTCACAGGACACAGCAGACTAAGCTCTCTCAGCCGATCCGACACCAGCTCTCAGCCATTAAACGAAAAAAAAAATCGAAGGTCAACATAAAAGATGACACAAACTTAGATGCAGATGTAGACATTGACAAAGACACTGCATAGTCGGTACTGGGCGGAGCCGCTGCAAACGTGAGTTCACGCCGCCATCTTCCCACACTGGAGGAAGACAATCTGTTGTTGCATTTCTGCAACACGTTACACATTTCTACACCACATGTTTGTATTTAGATATGACCCATTTGTCATATTACTCAGCACTGGCATTATACGGTGGGCATGTCCATATTCATGCATGCAAGGATGAAGGCGTGAACACCGAAAGGGAAAGCATTTGGTTCTGGATGGTCAGCGTGTGCAGGGAATAGAGACGATAGTGGCGAGATCAGATGAAGACGGAAAAATGTCGGCCGCCCCGCAGAAAGTTCTCAAACAAAAGGCAGTGATTTGTTTCTTGGGTTTCATTTGTGTGCATTTTTGAGTGATAGAGACGGCAAGAGACTGGCGATTATTACTAATTCATTAGGATTAATGGAGTCTATTTAAAACCCAAAGAGTGTTCCGATGAGAGCTGAGTGAAGACTCTGTCCTCTTATTGGGACCATGAGACAAAAAAAGGCCCCGGGTTAATCTTGCACAGACATATGGTTCATAAAGACTTGACAACTTGACGCTGGAAAAAAAAACTGTCGGCGGGGTTTTAAAGGATCTCATGTTCATTAATTAAGTTGTTTCTGACTCACAAAGGAGCACTGACATTGACAGTGTTGTGTGAATGGCTGCATCATCCAGACTCTCAAAGAAAATAAAGACTCTGATCCTGAGAGACAGGACCGCTAATCTCCTGATGGTTCTGGATAGGAAAACAGCGTCTCCTGATGCACAGGGGAGGAGGCCATTGTCCTTCCACGGCTTCCTTCCAGTAGGTCACAGGGGTCGCAAGTTGAGCGAGGCGAGGCATTTCACAAACACACAACCCAATCCTCTGTGCGGGTGTGTCCTTTCACCTGGAATGGCCTTTCGTAGGGGTACGTCCCAAACCCTTAAGCATCGGTGTTGCCTGTCTCCACCTGCTTGCCTCCATCTGTCCTGACGTGGCACAGCTCTGGTGGAAAGAAAAAAAGAAGGACAGAAGATGTAAAAAACGAGATACAATCCAGGTGGTGAAGAGGAGACGCGGTAAGGAAAAGAAGATATTTTGAGCCGTCAGTGGAAACACCTGTTGTCTCACCATGGAAACGGCTCAGAGGGAGCACCGCTTCCATACAGTGTCTCCACCCAAGCACAAAAAGACACACACACACACACACACACACACACACACAAACTAATTAACATGTAAAGGGCAGAGCAAATATTCGCCATATTCGTCCTGGCACCATGTTTGGTTGACTGACGTCATGAGGGGGATTAGACGTGGAGGTGCCATAGACTCCAGTTTCAAAACTCCGCTATAAAAATACAATTTCAAGAGTAGGATTAATCACCGTCACCGCTGGAAATCATCTCAGTGGCTACAATGGAACATTTCCCCCGGCTGAGCTATGTTTCCTTACCGTTGTTCGATGAATGAAAGTCAGTCAGCAGAGCAGCCATTCATTCGCCTTGATTCATTTTGTGTCGTGAAAACTGAGATGTTTAAACACATTTGAAGTCTTTTCTTACCGTCGTTTTATTGCTTTAGAATGAATGAGAGTCAACCAGCAGAGCAGCCGTTCGCCTTCATTCATTTTATATCGTGAAAACCGTGACGGTTAAACACATTCGAAGTCTTTTAATAAGGGCTTTGAAATTATGACAGCCTGATCTCTTTGTCGTTTTATTCATCCATCCATCCATTATCCAAACCACTTATCCTGCTCAGGGTCGCGGTGATGCTGGAGCCTATCCCAGCAGGCATTGGGCGGCAGACGGGGAGACACCCTGGACAGGCCGCCGGGCCATCACAGGGCCTCAATACTCTTCTTGAAGTAGTATTTTTATAGTGGCATTTTAACATTGGAGTCCTCTGCGTCTAATCCCCCTCATGACCTCAGTCAATCAAACATGGCGTCGAGGTGAATAAGACGAATTGGGAGAAGAAAGAAAGCCACTTTATTATGTCATTGTATTCTTACAACAAATTTGTTCTCTGCATTTAACCCATCCTATTGTATAGGAGCAGAGGGCAGCTGCAGCGCCCGGGGACCAACTCCAGTTCTTCTTTCCATTGCCTTGCTCAGGGGCACAGGCAGGAGTATTAACCCTAACATGCATGTCTTTTTGATGGTGGGAGGAAATCAGAGCACCTGGAGGAAACCCACGCAGACACGGGGAGAACATGCAAACTCCACACAGAAAGGACCTGGGACGGCCTAGGGTTCGAACCCAGGACCTTCTTATTGTGAGGCAACAGTGTTAGCCACTGGGCTGTCATGCCACCCGAAGGTGAAGAGGAATGTCAATGACTATAAATGTGTTTACATTAATAGAGTCAGTCACTTGGCAGCACGGTGGCCCAGTGGTTGGCACTGTTACCTCACAGCAAGGAAGTCCTGGGTTCGAACCCCAGGCCGTCCCAGGTCCTTTCTGTGTAGAGTTTGCATATTCTCCCCGTGTCTGCGTGGGTTTCCTCCGGGTGCTCTGGTTTCTTCCCACCATCAAAAAGACATACATATTAGGGTTAATACTCCTGCCTGTGCCCCTGAGCAAGGCAATGGAAAGAAAAACTGGAGTTGGTCCCCGGGTGCTGCAGCTGCCCACTGCTCCTATAGTATAGGATGGGTTAAATGCAGGGAGGAAATTCATTGTAATAATACGATTTGTTGTAAGAATACAAAGAGGCTTTCCCATTCACTGCTTTAAGGTTGTGTGTTTGAGAGTCACCTTACATGGCAGCTAATTGTCGGCACTGAACTGACAAACAGGTTGGTGGAAAAGAAGTCTAGCCAGGAGGATAGGTATGACGAGCTACGTATACTTTTTTTCAAGGCGGCCGGTCGTTAAAGTTCCCTTCTAGTTTAATACTAGCCGATGATTAATGTATTGTTTAACATGGTTTTCCCACATAAAAAGTAAAAATAAATAGATAAATAATTTCAGAAAAGGGGCTGGAAACACATCTACTCTTTCTCCCTCGTTGAGAAATTCAAGATTATGAATATGCAACTATCATATCACAGGCCTCATGCCCCGCTCACCACCGCTGCTTGCTCTAGGACCTAGGTTAAAGTGGGATTTCTCCCCTTCCCCGGATGCTGTGTCGGTGGGGACGTTGTCAGCTCGGTGGTACAGTGTCCTGATGACTCTTAGTTTGTGCTCCAGTCAAATGTCCCCCATCACCATTTGTATGTGAAACCGATCATCTTCGGTCGTTATGCCACTGTATTGTTTATAAGGGTGGGGATACCTGCAGTCAGGTGAGACTGAAGAGGTCACTTAGATGAGCGATGAAACGTTTCTCTCTCAATAAACGTTGTGTCCAGATAAACTGATTCAACTTTCTGTGACTTTCTTACCAGGATTACTGAGCATGCATCAAGACACTCCTCACTGAAATGAACATTGCAGATACGCAGTCCCCCCAGGTTTGTAGGCGTGTGACCCCGATGTCTGTAAATATATTCCAACCATTTCAGCAATATAGTGGGATATTTTTGGTAGATCGCGGAAAGCAGTTCCAGGGTCCGGTTTACATCCAAAACTGCACACTGTACCATGTTTGCGGTCAAAACTTTCACTATGCTAATGCAAACCCGCTCTCTGTACTGTCAAGTCCACTTTGTGCGGGAGGTTTCAGGTTGTTTTTTTTTACCTGTCCCATCATTTGCATATTAGACAGCGATTGGCTTTCAGATTTATGACATACCAAATCTCACCCGGGATACGTTTGAATCCCGGGTTTTAGGGAAGCACACAGACAGCTCCTGTTTCAGCAGAGGAATGAAAGCACCGCTCTAGTGACAAACTTTGCAGGGGTACAAGTCAGTATAGTCAAGGCCAGACATTTTAGGGGACACAAACATAAGAAAAACACATTTTTGAGTAGAGGGGTACTTTAAAAAAAGAGCTAAGGACAAAACGGAGTTAAGTTCTGGAGTTGTTCAACGAGAAGCATTTCCACCCAAAGTACCCGGAATTGTTAGTCCCCAGGAACTACTTTTCAAGGAACTAAGAGGTTACTTCAGCCCATTGTTGTCTCCATTTCCACCGCGGTCTAAAGATCCGCAAAGATTAGGCAAATCAGTCCGATGATGTACGAAAGAGCGATGGCTGTTTTAAAGCAGCACATCTTGTTTTTTTTCTGTATATTAATTCTGTTTCTTCTCCTCATCAAAAATATTTGAATGATCGTGAGACCAAACAGAGAGACTGATCCTGGGTGGCATTTTCACAGAGCTCTAGCTTTTTTTGGGGGGCTGGGGTAAAATAATGTCCCTGGAACTTAATTTAGACCCTCCGGTGGAAACGCGCCGAGTTCCTCAAAACGTTCTTGGTTCCTGGGGAAAGTTCCTGCGGTGGAAACGCAGCTCTGCAGTCATGCACGCAGACGTTTGCACTCACGGAGCACACAAGCACATGCAGAAAGAGTCTGGACAAGAATGCTGTAGGTGTCCTTGGTCGAAACCATGAATCAAATGGTAGCAGATGTTAAGCAATATGTTCAGTTATCTACAGCCAGCAAAGATATATATTGGAGAAAAAAAAACTTTAAAAAATGATGGATAACTACTTCATGTTAATCTTGTAAAATTAGTTTACACAGCAGAGACTACTACCCTTAATGATTTCCATACACGGTGAGTAGGTCACAACGAGTTGTACTGCTTAATGCTGCCCCCTTCTGGTTAGGTTTATTATTCCCCCCCCCATTCATTATGAGGATTAATTTGGTACACTGCCTTGGATGGCGGCCATCCAAATAAATATAACTTGACAAATGAATCAATGCCCTATATGGTCTTTAACCTTAAACTAATCCATATATTCTACTCCTTCAACTCTTCTGCAAAGGAGCAGAATACACTCTGCTGTTTGAAACGCAGTCCCTCTTAATGTGCTCTTTAATATTCACTCCTTAACTGAATCCCTCTTAATATACTACTTAATATTCATTCAAGTCCCTTGTTCTGCTCTTAGGTTCAGCATTATATTCATCCATTACAGGTCTTCCACATCTCTTCCATGCACAGCTGCAGGATGTGTATACGCCTACTCCCAACAGCTGCACAGAACAATGTCCCAAAAGACATGTTGGTAATGAACGAAGCAGTTTATCGCCTTTGGGCCAAGCAGTAACAACTAGAACTTCTTTTATCTACCGGACACAATCCTCAATTTTCAGTTATTTGTTTATTTTTTGTCGACGAGTACCCCTTAGAGGACAATAACTGTAATTTTGTAAATGGTAGACCCCAGTGGTGGATGCACATCTCAATAAGACTCCGTAAAAATGAGCCAGTTCTTTAAGATAGTGCATGTAACTCAGCACAAACGCAGATGGAAAGTACCATACAGCGAAGTGAAGCAAAATTATGTCTGAAATGAGCCTTCTGAAAAGGCCACAAATTGTGATCTTATCCTGTATTAAATGACTGACGAGTCAGCGTCTCTCCTCTCTCTCCATTTTATACTTTCATGCGTGGGTAACAGAAAAGGACACAATCTCCCAGGGTAGTTTTTTTTTAAGACTTGTTTTGAGAGAAGGTTGGATGATGTGTGGAACGTGAATCAGGAAGTGCGGCGGATTAGCAAGGAGGAAGTGAGGGAAGCTATAACAAGGGTGAAGAGTGGAAAGGCAGTTGGTTCAGATGACATACCTGTGGAGGCATGGAGATGTTTAAGAGCGATGGCTGTGGAGTTTTTAACGAGATTGTTTAACACAATCTTGGAAAGTGAGAGGATGCCTGAGGAGTGGAGAAGAAGCATACTGGTACTGATTTTCAAGAATAAGGACGATGTGCAGAACTGTAGCAACTACAGAGGTATAAAGTCAATCACCCACAGCATGAAGATATGGGAAATAGTAATAGAAGCTAGGTTAAGAGGAGAGGTGAGGATTAGCAAGCAGCAGTATGGTTTCATACCATGAAAGAGCACCCCAGATACGATGTTTGCTTTGAAAATGTTGACTGAGAAGTATAGAGAAGGCCAGAAGGAGTAACATTTTGTCTTTGTAGATTTAGAGAAAACATATGACAACATGCCGAGAGAGGAGGTGTGGTATTGTATGAGGAAGTCGGGAGTTGCAGAGAAGTATGTAGGACCGGTGCAGGATATGTATGAGGGAAGTGTGGAAGTGTGACAGTGGTGAGGTGTGTGGTTGGAATGACAGATGGGTTCAAGGTGGAGGTGGGATTACATCAAGGATCGGCTCTGAGCCCTTTCTTGTTTGCAATGGTGATGGACAGGTTGATGAACGAGATCAGGCAGGAGTCTCCGTGGAGTATGATGTTTGCGGACGACATTGTGATCTGTAGTGAGAGTAGGGTGCAGGTTGAGGAGAGCCTGGAGAGGTGTAGGTATGCACTAGAGAGAAGAGAAATGAAAGTCAGTAGGAGTATGATGGAATACCTATGCGTGAATGACAGGGAGGACAGTGGAATGGGGAGGATGCAAGGAGTAGAGGTGATGAAGGCGTATGAGTTTAACTACTTGGGGTCAACTGTCCAAAATAACGGGGAGTGCAGGAGAGAGGTGAAGAAGAGAGTGCAGGCAGGGTGGAGTGGGTGGAGAAGAGTGTCAGGAGTGACTTGCAACAGAAGGGTATCAGCAAGAGTTAAAGGGAAGGTTTACAAGATGGTTGTGAGACCAGCTATGTTATATGATTTGGAGACAATGGCACTGATGAAAAGACAGGAGGGACAGCTGGAGGTGGCAGAGTTGAAGATGCTAAGATTTCATTGGGAGTGACGAATAAGGACAGGATTAGGAATGAGTATATTAAGAGGGACAGCTCAGGTTGGACGGTTTGGAGACAAAGCAAGAGAGGCAAGATTGAGACAGCTTGGACATGCGTGGAAGAGAGATGCTGGGTATATTGGGAGAAGGATGCTGAATATGGAGCTGCCAGGGAAGAGGAAGGCCAAAGAGGAGGTTTATGGATGTGGTGAGAGAGGACATGCAGGTGGCTGGTGTGACAGAGGAAGATGCAGAGGACAGGAAGAGATGGAAACAGATGATCCGCTGTGGCGCCCCCTAATGGAAGCAGCTGAAAGTAGTAGTGGGAGTAGTAGTAGTAGTCCTATACAGACTGAATAAACTGTTGTTTTCATCTAGGTTTTGTTTATTTAGCTATTCTGAGTTTATCAGCAGTGACGTATCTGATTTCAGTGTCGTGTTTTATTTGTGTACCATTTATTTGTAGGTGACTTTGTACATCAGACACTAGAATCAATAGTAACCTATTCCAAAGTGAAAAGACTAATAATATTTTTGATAACAATATATTTCATATGAAAGTCAAGTTTTGTCATAATTGCATGCTGATTCATTCCTTATTTCCTATCCACAATGTCTTTAAGAGACTGACACAAATTGTATTCGAGGTATCCTTGACGCTAAATTTTGTGTGCAGCCACTGGCAAAATTTGCCATAAGTATTTTGCTATATAAGGTACCTGCAACCTTCTGCGTCTTCTTCATTCGAGGAAGGCTCTGATCGGGCAGACTGACTGTTGTACTTTCAGAGAGGGTGAAAGATGGAAACATCATCATGAACTATTCTTCAATAAACTGACTTGACAACAGACAGCAAAAACAGACATGCTGCATTCATGGTTTTTAGCTAACACGTGACATTGGCTATGGCTAAAAGTTATATTTCTGGACTAATCAACTATAAAATCCATGATATTGTCTTTTGATAATGAATGATGTAATGTTATATTATATATTAAGAATAACCGTATTCTAAAAGTTAAAAAGTGGCTCCTGTCGGCTTTGGCAACAGGCGTAGAGCGCAGTGTGCATGTTAGCTGAGGCAGTATTAGCATGTTTGGTTTGGGTAAAACAACTTTTTGGGGTGGGAGGGAGGGGCTTTTCTCCAAATCAAGCAGCGTATCATCTGTTTTCGATGAGAGTCTTAGCTTGTCTGCCCCTTTTATCAATAAAGTGAAAGATTTTTTTTTTTTTTTACAGAACATTAGCTTTCAGACAAGTCCTTTTGCAGTGGTTCTCAATCTGATCCTGGGTGACACCAGTACTGATGGTTTTCTATTCCACCAGGTAGTTCATTACATTCACCTGTTGTGTTGGTTGTTCCAGCCTCAACCCGGGAGGTTTTACACCTGGAGCAACAGGGGCATGTAAATGAACTACCTGGCAGAATAGAAAACGAGTTGTAGAGTACTGTTGGCACTGGAAGACCTAACTGAGAACCACTAACCTACTGGGACCCTACCTGTGCATGTGTATGGTGGTAACGCATCGGAAGACAGTCTGACTTTTTCAATGTGACAACTGATCACTGTTTAGGCATTTAGGTGCAATGTTTTTTGTCAGTCCACATCACTTCGTTACTACGCCAAAAAAAAAAAAAGTTGATGACAAAGGAACTGTTTCCTTCGAGTCAGTGAACGTCAGCTCGAAGGTTTCACAGAATTTTAGTATGGTACAAAATACAGATAAAAATCAAAATGCAAGCCATCGATTAACTTTGTTTTAATACTGCAGACCCAAGTACAACTCGGATTACTTTACCAGCATTGAATTCCTAAAAATGCAAAGGCCCTACGTTTAATACTAGATAACAGAAGTTTAACAATGTGCATAAGTGAAAACCTGACTCGAGAAGTGACAACCAGTCATGCATTTGGAGAAGGAAGAATGGCTTTCAGAAGTGGTGCCCTGAGACAAGGTTTACAATTTTGATTGCAGAAAAGAGGAACGGGGAGGACACAGACCAACAATGAACAAACGCCATGTGTCCATATTGTGTATGACTTGGGGGAAGAAAAAAAAATTCCTATGTAACCTGTCAGTGACCAGCTCTCCAAAGCAGGTCACAACGAAACATTTTCAAAATGTTAGCCAGGGGCAAGTTAGACCTGCAGGGTGTTTTTTCAGTTGGAGTGTTGAAGCATGATCAAAACTTCCAAAAACTAAAAACCTTTAGCTTTTGATTCACCATCATTAGCATACAAGCAAAACATCAAAGAAAACAAAAGATAACTCAAAATATATTACTCGTTGTATTTAACTTTACATTGAGACTCATAATATTAAGACAATATCACATATTAGATTAGAATTAAGATTCCCATATTGAGTGAAATAGTACTGGGATATCCCTGTGATATTGTCCAGCACCCTTTAGAGCTATATATACCGTATTTCCTGGACTATAAATCGCTGTTTCCTTTTACTCGTCAGGCTGGTTCTGCGACTTACATTCCAAAGCGACTTATACAATGTAATTTTGTCGGACGAATACACTGCATTTCAACTAAGGCCACTAGATGGCACTGCTTCATCTTGTGACTCAGTTGAAAATACTGTACCACCCATAGAAATTGAATGAGAGCAGAAAGAACGTTGAAATGTTTGAGTAGTTAGAAAGAAAATGGTGATTGTTCTTAATTGGGGTGCCACGGTGGCCCAGTGGTTAGCACTGTTGCCTCACAGCAAGAAGGTCCTGGGTTCGAACCCCAGGCCGTCCAAGGTCCTTTCTGTGTGGAGTTGGCATGTTCTCCCCATGTCTGTATAGGTTTCCTGCGGGTGCTGCGGTTTCCTCCCACCATCTTTATGGAAGTTTATACAGAAGTTTACCAGCTACAATAGTCACCGTTCTTTGCAATGGCAGCAGTTCAAATGGCCGCCGTGCCGCTGACCATCCTGCCATCTTGATTTGAGTTGGAATGTCCGTTCTACTGTCATTCAATTTCTATGGTACCATACACCAAAGCGACTTACATATGTTTTTTTTTCCTCACAACAACACGTTTTTTTGCTGGGTGCGACTAGCATTCCGGTGCAACTTGTAGTCCAGGAAATATGGTACTTTTGACCATTTCAAAAATAACAATACTTTTTACAACTTGATAGGAGTCGCTATAACAGTCAGATCAGTAATAAATGCAAAAGATCCAAAAGCTGCGAGGAATTCTGTCTTTACAAGCACTGTACAGGGCCTAAACCAGTATCAATCCAATCTTCCATGTGTAATTTGAGTCCACAAAAAAGTCTCTAAGGTCCAGTTTAGAATTGCGCTGATGCAACGTTCTCCCCAGTGCTCATTTAGAAATGATTGGTTTTCGTTAATCTCAAGACATTTAGTGCGAATGAGCATGTCACACTTTATTAACACACCCCACCAAGTGTAGTGGTTTCTGTGCCCTCCTCTGAACCAGCTGCAGTAGGATGTGTTATCTGGCCCCCCTACGCTGGACAACAATGGTTCCTGCCACAATGTCATAGACAGTCCTGTTGTGCTGGAAGAAGAGGAGGGTGATGAAGACCGGGAAGAGGAAGGCGATGGAGAAGTTCTTATTCAGCGCCCGCACTGTAGAACTATGGGAGCCGAGACAAAAGTTAGAAAAGCAAATATATTGGTCCCATGTATTGTAATCCATGTAGATTTCAGAAATGGCAGAATATTGTTGCAAATCCAATTTGGAAAACCCTTAAACAGAAAATTGCATTTCTATTATCAGGGATGTGACACCATCAAGTCTCCAATCATATAGACCGACTAGAAGATTATACATTTGAAATGTATTTTTTATTTTTACAATTCCATTTCCACTAACCTTACGGTGCCATTTTGTAGAATAACACACCCCTCACTGAATGGTGTTTTTAAATTAAAAGAAAAAAAATTACACAGGTTGGCAGCAACTAGATGTTTTATCACAGAACAGCCAGGTTCAGCTCTGGTTCTATGCATTCACTTACGCTGAAAGGGAGACATTTGACGCGGGGACCACCAGGACGCGGTTGGGTCGGACCAGGGTGGACGTGTCACATGTCACCACTCGCAGCCCGAGCAGAAACTTCCCTGGTGTGGCCCCGCCTGCACCCCAGATGCAGATAATCTGATTGGATAAAGGACAATAATAGCCCAGGTCAAACAACCAATCACAGAATACATATTTCCTGTATGCAAATGTACAGTTCCTGCAGCTACGAAAGCCCAGGAAAGCTCTTTAATGGCAAAATTTTGCATTTCCATTATTTGATACTCAGCAGAGATATTTACCACTTAATGCATTTATAGTTTGTTTCTAACAGTTTAGAATTTGAGAGCATTTCTACACCCATAACATAATCATATCACACAGAAGAAGAAAGAACAAATGAAAGAATAGTTGATTGAAATATTAATAATGTTAACACAAATGTGCAGGCACATTACTGAAAATGGGAGGTCCTATCCAATAGGACTGAGTAACCTAGGATCTCCCTTTTCTTCCTGAAAAGGTTTTCCCAAGGAGGTTTTTTTTTTAAATTGAAATTTGGGGGGGGGGGGGCACGGTGGTGCAGTGGTTAGCGCGGTGGTCGCCTCACAGCAAGAAGGTCCAAAGACATGAAGGTCAGCTGAATCGGCCACACTAAACTGTCCCTAGGTATGAATATGTGTGTGTGTGTGTGTCGGCCCTGTGATGGCCTGGCAGCCTGTCCAGGGTGTCTCCCCGCCTGCCACCCAATGACTGCTGGGATAGGCTCCAGCATCCCCGCAACCCTGAGAGCAGGATAAGCGGTTTGGATAATGGATGGATGGATGGATGGATGGATGGATGGATGGATGGATGGATGGATGGATGGATGGATGGATGGATGAAATTTAGGGTCTGAGGATTGGGAGTGCAGTAATTGTCATTTACTCTACCTGTTTTGATCAATTTAATGCAAATGTAATGCGGATAAAAAAACAGACTTGACTGTGATTTAGGGTTATACAAAAAAAATCTGACTTCATTTGACTTGACCGCTCTTACTTCGCTATTGGAAGACACTACATAACATTAATGACAATATCCATCAATGACACCGTTGTCTGACACGCAGTTTTACAAAGGTAAGCAGGTATGCTCCAAAGTTTGACAAAATGAGAACAAAAACATGGTCACTGAGGAAGACAGATGACACACATTATCCTGAAAGCAGGGATCGCTGCTGTTCCCCAAGCTTACTCCCTTCTGGGTAAAACAAACCGCCAATGTTTAAGTCTAACAACAGACCCAGAGCTTGACTTCATCTTCTGCAACTATGATGAAAAGATTGCATCACTCCTCTCAATGGGAAGAAAGGCAGCTTTGTCCTTTGTAAACAAGTGCAAGTGGTGGCAAGGCTTCTGGTAAGTGCAATGAGATTGGGGAATATGTATGGATAAAACGAGGAGTATGTTCTACACAGGAGTTGAGCAGCTGGAGTTAAAGTTGCCCTAATTTTGAATCCTTGACGGAGTTTGACCATAGCTCAAAGCAAAAACTAGTGCAGCACTTACTCATGGCTACCATGGTTCTTGGCAGACTTTTTGAAATACTCTAAGTTGCTGCCTGGATGAGGCCATTTTTACTGTCCGAACCAGACATGAAATTTTGAGGCAGCCTGTTGCTGCATTTCCACCATGCTATTTTTGCACAAATTTTGAAGTTGCAAATCAAAAATGATGACTATAAAAGTAGAAAAAATATCAAATACTTCCAAGATACTGCACAAAAAAAAAAATGTTTTGCAAAATTTTGGTGGGCTTTCAACTTGTGCTCAGACCATGCGACCTACAACCCACCTCATAGAAGCAGACTAGCACTCTGTAGACCAGAGCCACAACCATCATCTTCTGCAGGTCCTCCATGGACGTGTTCTCATCTATCTCCTCCACTATGAAGTGAGTGATGAATTTAGCAATGTCCCTTAAGAGACAAGAAAAGGAGAACACTTAAATTAAGATGAGGGTTCTGTGGATGGGTGAGAGAACATAGAACTAACAATGATACAATTCCTATATTAGATCATGAACGGGTCTTTATTTGTGTTCTTTTGGTTGGGGCCTTGTGTTATGTAAAGACAATATCTGCATAACTGACCGACTAAATCTATACCACAGGGAGTGCCAGTTGATAGCGGCTTAGACTGAAACCCAGCCATTCACAACACAAATGCTTTTTTTTTTACTCTTGGTATTTCTTGACATACAGTCCTCATACTTTATGTTCTGTTAATTCTTTCGGAATTTTATATGGGCATCCCTCCTAGCAAATTTTCTTGTAAACTTAGTTTGCAGATAACTTCTACTTGGAACTCATTTACACATCACGCTCATCATGGTCTAACGAAAGGTTCAAAACATCTGGGAAGTGGGGAAAACTAATGGGAACAGCACTTTCTTTACAGGCTGACCTGTGGGGGAAGGACGCACAATACTTGGGAATTTTCAACACACTGTTTCAGGCCGAGGACCTTGCCTTTATTTATTCATTAAGATTGTGCACAATACTTGAGAATTTTCAACACACTCTTTCAGGCCGATCACCTTGCCTTTATTTATTCATTAAGATTGTGCACAATACTTGAGAATTTTCAACACACTCTTTCAGGCCGATCACCTTGCCTTTATTTATTCATTAAGATTGAAGGTGATCAACTGGCCGAGCCTAAATTTTCTTTGACACTCCTCCAGAAACCCCGCTCACTTCATCCCGCTCAGATGCATGATCCACAACACGATGGTGGCTTTCACACAAAACAGGATAAAGAAGTCCACCGTCTCAGCTAGGAATCTGTGGAGGGGCGAGGGGATTGTGTATTCCCGTCCTGAGATGAAGAGAGATGAAGATAGAGAGAAAAGTTTACTGAGCATATTTTACTTGATAAGTATGGACTTTGCTGCTGTCGAATTGGGAGATTTGCAAAAATTAAACCGGACCATAGAACAAAACCTGCCAAGAGTTAAGTTATCCAACTGAAATAATGTACAAAGATTCACTATAAAATATCATCTTTATGCAAGCTCGATAATCCAGGGAAGAAAATCAACTGACTGCAGGTATCCCCACCCTTATATAAACAATACAGTTGCATAATAACTGAAACCAACGATCAGTTTCATATGCAAATAGGCATGGCCATTAACTAGTTTCAATGGCCATGTGTACTATTCACAGAGAATTTGGGAATGTTTGCAGTCAAAGCATTGTAAGATGGCGACAGATGTAGATGGCCTCTTTGACTCCCTGTTCAAACCAGCGTTCCTCCCTGTCAAAGATGTGCACATCCTCATCCTTGAAAGAGTGGCTACTGGCCTGTAGATGGTGTAGACTGTGGAGTCCTGGCCTGACGTGTTAGCTATTCTGTGTTGTGCCATCCTCTTGGCCAGGGTCTGTTTAGTGTCCTCGATGTACAAGTCACGGCAATCCTCCTGGCACTCAACAGCGTACACTCTATTGCTGTTTGTGCTGGGGGACCCGATCTTTGGGGTGGACCGATTTCTGGCACAGCGAACTGAGAAGCGATGATTGGAAAATACACGCCTCAACTTTTCCGACACTCCCGCCACATACGGAATCACCACTAGTTTACATTTAGTCAGCTGTTGTCCTTCTCCTCCTTTTGATCGGCTGGTGCACTGTTTGGGCGTCTTCCTGGCTTTCACAAATGCCCAATTAGGATAACCACACTTAACCAGGGTCTGTTTAGTGTCCGGCCGCTGTGTCGGTGGGGACATTGTCAGCTTGGTGACACAGCGTTCTGATGGTTGTTGGTTTGTGCTCCAGTGGATGATGAGAGTCAAACCCTAAGTACTGATCAGTATGTTTTGGTTTATGGTAAACATCAACAACCAAATGTCCCCCATCACCAACTGCAATTTCACAGTCGAAGAAGGGTCACCTGTCATTTTTCACACAGAGACGAGCTAATGTGTCAGGCCAGGACTCCAGTCTACATCCATCTACAGGCCAGTGGCCACTCTTTCAAGGATGAGGATGTGCACATCCTTGATAGGGAGGAAGGCTGGTTTGAACGGGGAGTCAAAGAGGCCCTCTATTTGAAGCGGCAACGACCATCCCTAAACCGAGGGTACATCTGTCACCATTTTACAATGCTGTGATTGGCCATTGAAACTCTAGTTAATGGTCACGGTAATTTGCATATGAAACTGATAGTCGTTTTTGGTCGTTATGCCACCATGTTGTTTATAAGGGTGGTGATACCTGCAGTCAGTTTAGACCGGAGAGGTCACTTAGATGAGTGATGAAACGTTTCTGTCAATAAACGTTGTGTCCAGATGAACTGATTCAACTTTCTTTGACAATAAGATATCATTAAGTTCATTAACATTTCCCCCCCGGAAAGTCCTGGATCAGACCTACTTCCTTCGAGACTCATGACCAAGCTTATGTTTGCCCAATCGGTTTTGCCTATAATGCCTTGGGTAAGTACAAGGGCAGATCTGGGCCAACCCTTACGTCTATCGTCTCCCCCAATTTCTGAGGCCAAAAATAAAATGAAAAATTGATGCCTTTTCTGTTTAGTGGTCAGGTCACACGGCAATAAAAATGTCATGATAACCTTATTGGTCTCAGATCAGCATTCCTATAATCCTTAAAAGAAACCTTAACAGTTATAGGCCCTTGAGTCTACGTAATTATATAAGCTTGCCTCGTACCTAGGCTGGCTGTCTGGAAATACAGTAACGACCACACAGTAACAAGGTAATATGGCTTTAAAATTCTCTATGACTTCAGACTCTCTCTCCTCTATGACTCCTCTTATCGTATTACATCCAAAGTCATTTGCATCAGTTTATCAGATCATGTCTCCTCCACTTTGCAATAATTCATATTACCTTTAAACGTCTTTCAGCGGTATCACATCAGGACGACATATGAGTCATGTTATATTGTAACAATTTTATAGTGGAATGAACGATGACAAGAACCTAAACACTCTCGCGACAGGATCTAAAGCAGAGTGTGTACTGTTTGAAAACTAGTTTGGGTTTACGTTGCCGGACAGCTCAATATAATAAATACCGGCTGGACTCTTCAACACGGTATTTTGGCATGTGTAAATAGCCATGGTGTCAAATTCAAAACTCCTTGAGGATTATCGAAGTAATCATATTTTCCATATCGCACTGCACTTTCCTCGCCAGACTGCACAATTATGTAAACTGCGATTATATTATAGCACAGACTCCACGTTTTAAAGAACCGGAATCGCCTTCCAACACTGATACCACTGCACCATCTGGACCCGAATCAAGATTATCTGCGGGCGCTACTGGGAATGCATACTATGATCCGGGTCTACAGCGCCAGACTATCGGATCTGAAGCCCACCTGCTTGCGGTGGGTTGCCGTTGTGCTGTGGCGTGTGTCTCCCGTCATTGTGCAAAGCCGAGGCCGCGGACGGAGTCTGCTCGGCCGGAGCGGCGCCCGTATTCGGGGTTGCAGGGAAGCTGAAGGGGTACGGGTAGGCGTACCAGCCCCGTGCGTCAAAGGCGTGTAGCCCAGCACCGGACGACGAAGCAGGTGTACACGGCGGCGGGGCGTTTGTCCACGCCTGGGGGAAGCCGCACCGCGGGGGGAAAGGCGGGGCTGACAGCGCCATCCAGCTCTGCCAGTTAGCATAGCCCCAGTAATACTGCCACATCCACTGCTGCAGCTTTCCGCAGTATTCGGTCATGGCGTTGTTCTCCGGTCGTTTCTCTTGGCCGTCGCTCGGTGCCTCGGCCATGTCTGACCCACTTCAAAAGCAGATCCGATTTCCCAGGTAAATCTGGTTGGACGTCTTCACTCCATCCGCGAAATCCGCAGCTTCCTTCCCTTCACTTTATCCATCGGCGTGGGCGGCGGAAAGGACGGCACCATGCCCGTTACACACACAGGGGGAACCGGAACCGCCGTATGAACTATGGAGTAATATACATACGTGACGATGTTTTGTTTGACCACAAACTGCCAGTTAAAATATTATAACCTAAACTTGTAATTATATAAAGAACATATATATATGTATATGAGTGGAAGAGTGTTGCTTGCGGAAACATGTAATAGTAAACCCCCGTCTTTAATAAATAGTACAGTCCAGTTAAAGGGGCGGTCTGTTTTTCACCCAAACGTTATATTTTTGATGTGTTCAATCAGTTTTTAGTTTTGCTGATTACATAAATAAAAAGTAGAATAAAAAAACAAGCCGTAAGACAATAGTGAAGAAAATGCAAACGATAATTAAATAGAATATTGTAAACTAGTAATAAGACACATTAGCCTCTAGCTAACGGGTCTGCCCCTTTAGCCGAGCGGTTAGTGATGTCGCCTTGTGGTGCAGTACACCCCGTATCGAATCCCGCACCGGGCAAGAAAATAACCGGTTACATTGGTGGCAGCGGTGGGATCCGGAAGTGTGCAGATCCTCAGAAGTCTCTTCGGAGCGCGGAATGACAAAGCACGAGGGCGCGCTTCCGGGGAGGATGACGACTGTAAACTACTAATAATACACATTAGTCCCTAGCTAACGAGTCTGACCCTTTAGCCGAGCGGTTAGTGATGTCGCCTTGTAGTGCAGCACACCCAGTATCGAGTCCCGCACCGGGCAAGAAAATACCCGGTTACAATATATTGAAAGTAAACGAAAAAATCTAAATAGAATTGATTAAATCAAAACACATAATTGTGTCAAACTCCCCTGTCGATATTAATTGATCAAAATGATTCACCTCTCTCGCTTTGGCGTACGGTAACAGTCTGAATCTTACACTGAGCAGAGCTGGTTTTGTGGCTCCTGACTGAATCTGTGGGGTTCCTGACGTTGTCTTGGATGGTCACAGATTACGCTCTCTTAACAAGTTTACTACCCAGCACATTTAAATTTGCTAAAGCTTACTCATTAACTGTATTCAACATTACCTAAATCTTTGCAATCGATGATACTACATTATAATTCTGCTACTTTGTGTATTTTGTGCATTTGACGCCTGTTGTGTGTCTGTCCGTCCTGGAAGAGGGATCCCTCCTCAGTTGCTCTTCCTAAAGTTTCTCCCAGTTCCCCCCCAACAAGGTTTTCTTGTGGAGTTTTTCCTCATTCGGGTCTAGGGCCCAAGGATAGAGGGTGTCATATGTCGTATACTGTCATATATTGTACTGGTTGTAAAGTCTTTCAGGACTACCTTGTGATTTTGTGCTAACTTACTTGTTTTGACTTGACCTACACATTCAACGATTTCAATGATATTCATTGATTTCAAAACGAGGTTATTTTTGCCATTTCCTGCAATGGTAATACACCTCTAGCCCACTGTTTCCTTGCTGTCTTGATACACACACACACACACACATACACACACACACACACACACACACACACACATACACACAACAACATTAGCAAAACAGAGATCAGCGTGGACTTCAGGAGACAACAGGAGGGTGGGTGTGCATGCTTCCAGCCACATGAGCACACTGGCCTTGGTCCCTTCATACGGACACTGTGACCATGACAGCACGCCAGCGACTATTCTTTCTACGGAGGCTGGGGAAATTTGGCACAGCCCCACGGACCCTTACAAACTTTTACTGATGCACTATTTAGAGCATCATGACTGGTTGCATCACCGCCTGGTACGGCAGCTGTTCTGCTCTCAATCACAAAGCCCTGCAGAGGGAAATGAAAATGGCAGAGTACACCACAGGCAGTGATGCCCACCACGCAAGACACTTATTCCTAGGAATGCCTGAAGAAGGCCAAAAAAATAATCAGGGACCCCAGCTGACCTGGACACAAACTGTTCTCTCTACTTCCATCTGACAAGAGGCGCCATCAAGACTTGGACCAACAGGTTTCGAGACTGCTTCTACCTCCAAGCCATAAGACTCTTTAACTGATCACTCAATCACAGATTAACCCTTAACCACTGAAAATGCACACTTTGGCAGCACGGTGGCCCAGTGGTTAGTGCCGCTGCCTCACAGTAAGAAGGTCCTGGGTTTGAACCTCGGGTTGTCCAACCGTGGGGGTCATCCCAGGTCGACCTCTGTGTGGCGTTTGCATGTTCTCCCCATGTCTGCGGTGGGTTTTCTTCATGTGCTCCGGTTTACCCCACCATCAAAAGAAACATGCATGTTAGGGTTAATACTCCTGTCTGTGCCCCTGACCAAGGCAATGGGAAAAGAACTGGAGTTGGTCCCCAGGCACAGCATGAAGGTGGCAGCCCACTGCTCCGAGCTACACAGATAACAGCTAGGATGGGTTAATTTGCAGTGAATGAATTTCTCCAAGGGGATTAATAAAGGAAACCTAACATAATTTAATTTCAATCCATTCATTATGGTTACTGTCCCCGACTGCACCATCTGCTATTTCCAGTTTACTGTTACAATGCACGTCACCTTACTATTGTTCAGTCACTCTCTGTAGCACACTCTCTCACTCACACTCTCTCTGGCACACTCTCTCACTCACACTGTAGCACACTCTCCGTACTCACACTCTCTGTAGCACACTCTCTCACTCACACTCTCTCTGTAGCACACTCTCTCACTCACACTGTAGCACACTCTCCGTACTCATACTCTCTGTAGCACACTCTCTTACTCACAATCTCTGTAGCACACTCTCTCACTCACACTGTAGCACACTCTCCGTACTCACACTCTCTGTAGCACACTCTCCGTACTCACACTCTCTGTAGCACACTCTCTCACTCACACTGTAGCACACTCTCCGTACTCACACTCTCTGTAGCACACTCTCTCACTCACACTGTAGCACACTCTCTTACTCACAATCTCTGTAGCACACTCACTCACATTCTCTGTAGCACTCTCTCACCCACACTCTGTAGCACACTCTCTGTACTCACACTCTCTGTAGCACACTCTCTGTACTCACACTCTCTGTAGCACACTATCTCACTCACTCTCTGTAGCACACACTCTCACTCACACTCTGTAGCACACTCTTTCACTCACACTCTGTAGCACACTCTCTGTACTCACACTCTCTCACTCACACTCTCTGTAGCACACTCTGTACTCACACTCTCTGTAGCACACTCTCTCACTCACACTCTATGTAGCACACTGTTCAGCAAAGTACATTCAAAGTCTGCACTGACTGTTTTTCTACATGTTACCTTGTTCTTGCACTTTGAGTTCCTGAAGTACTTTTATAAGTGTTTTTATTTTCCACTTGTACGTTGAGCCAGCAAACTTACATATACTTTCTTTTCATATAGGACATATATGTTGGCTACCTTATAGTCACATCAAATAATTGGACGGGTGGCATCAACATCTGATTTTGCCCACATTGTGTCTTCACCCTCATATTACTGCAATTGTGACTGATTTTGCAACACAACAACCAATGGTTAAGTTGCCTCACAATTTAAAGTGACCAGCTATCTACTGGCCGGTGTTTCATTTTCTTATTTCATACAACTACAGTGTTCAGGTTACTATGACCTCAATAAATATTTGTGTCTGTGAATGGGATGCCTCCAGTATACATTCATTATAAGTATCTTTTCATCTTTTGACTCTGCCCTTTAAAAAAAAAGTCCTCTATTGGCTTTATGGACCAAACATCTATTACTGTTACTTTCGGCTGCTCCCATTAGGGGTCACCACAGCAGATCATCCATTTCCATTTCTTCCTGTCCTCTCCATCTTCCTTTGTCACACCAGCCACCTGCATGTCCTCCCTCATCACATCCATAAACCTCCTCTTTGGCCTTCCTCTTCTCCTCTTCCCTGGCAGCTCCATATTCAGCATCCTTCTCCCAATATACCCAGCATCTCTCCGCCACACATGTCCAAACCATTTCAATCTTGCCTCTCTTGCTTTGTCTCCAACCCATCCAAACTGAGCGGTCCCTCTCATATAATCGTTCCTAATCCTGTCCTTCTTCGTCACACCCAGTGAAAATCTTAGCATCTTCCACACTGCCACCTCCAGCTCCACCTCCTGTCTTTTCGTCAGTGCCACTGTCTCCAAACCATATAACATAGCTGGTCTCACAACCATCTTGTAAACCTTCCCTTTAGCTCTTACTGGTACCCTTCTGTCACAAATCGCTCCTGATACTCTTCTCCACCCACTCCACCCTGCCTGCACTCTCTTCTTCACCTCTCTTTTGCACTCCCCATTATTTTGGACAGTTGACCCCATGTAGTTAAACTCATACGCCTTCATCACCTCTACTCCTTGCATCTTCGCCATTCCACTGTCCTCTCTCTCATTCACGCATAGGTATTCCATCTTGCTCCTATTGACTTTCATTCCTCTTCTCTCCAGTACATATCTCCACCTCTCCAGACTCTCCCCAACCTGCACCCTACTCTCACTACAGATCACAATGTCATCCGCAAACATCATAGTCCACGGAGACTCCTGCCTGATCTCGTCCGTCAACCTGTCCATCACCATTGCAAACAAGAAAGGGCTCAGAGCCGATCCTTGATGTAATCCCACCTCCACCTTGAACCCATCTGTCTTTCCAACCACACACCTCACCATTGTCACACTTCCCTCATACATATCCTGGACCAGTCCTACATACTTCCCTGCAACTCCGACTTCCTCATACAATACCTCACCTCCTCTCTCGGCACCCTGTCATATGTTTTCTCTAAATCTACAAAGACACAATGTAACTCCATCTGGCCTTCTCTATACTTCTCCATCAACATTCTCAAAGCAAACTTCGCATCTGTAGTTCTCTTTCATGGCATGAAACCATACTGCTGCTCGCTAATCGTCACTTCTCCTCTTAACCTAGCTTCTATTACTCTTTCCCAAATCTTCATGCTGTGGCTGATCAACTTTATACCTGTGTAGCTGCTACAGTTCTGCACATCGTCCTTATTCTTGAAAAATGGTACCAGTATACTTCTCCACTCCTCAGGCATCCTCTCACTTTCCAAGATTGTGTTAAACAATTTAGCTAAAAACTCCACTGCCATCTCTCCTAAAACCTCCATGCCTCCACAGGTGTGTCATCAGGACCAACTGCCTTTCCACTCTTCATCCTCTTCATTACTGCCCTCACTTCCTCCTTGCTAATCCACCGCACTTCCTGATTCACTATCCCCACATCATCCAACCTTCTCTCTCTCTCATTTTCTTCATTCATCAGCCCCTCAGAGTACTCCTTCCACCTTCTCAGCACACTCTCCTCGCTTGTCAGCACATTTCCATCTCTATCCTTGATCGCCCTAACCTGCTGCACATCCTTCTCAGCTCGGTCCCTCTGTCTAGCCAAGTCCTTTTCTCCTTCCTTAGTGTCTAACCTCTCATACAACTCACCATACGCCTTTTCCTTTGCCTTTGCCACCTCTCTCTTCGCTTTACACTGCATCTCCTTGTACTCCTATGGACCAAACATATGACTGTAATATTAATTTAATAAACTCAAATACACTAAAGAATATTTTTCAATCTGGTGATCTGGTGAAAGGGTGTTCTCTCTTTCTACTTCTTATACATCACAAGCTGAGATCATATTGATAAGCAAGTGGCTCTTTGGGCAAGATCTATGCTCTCTCGCTCTCCCTCTCTCCCTCCGTTTGTCTCTCTCTCTTTCTCTGTCTCCCTGTCTCCCTGTCTCTGTCTCTCTCCTCTGTCTGTCTGACTGTCTGTCTGTCTGTCTCTCTCACTTTTTGCAAAGTTAGCATGTCTCAGGTCAGGAGGGCAGTGGAAGATGGCTGACATTTTAGGCCAAGAGACTGCACAGTAAAATCCTGAGTGCTAATTTAACTCCCTGAGGGTTAATTTAACTCTGAGAGTGTACAAATGGATCCTTTTGGGTCCATTTGTACACTCTCAGAGTTCAATTAACACTCAGGTTTTTACTGTGTGGCTTTAAAGCTATTCATTTAATGGAGAGGTTGTTGGAGGAAGTGATCAGTGCACTTCCTGGCTTCTTTAGAGAGGCACTTGGAGCAGAGTGTGGAGAGGATCAGCCAGCTATGAGGCCTGTTTTTCCATCTTTGTGCATCCGTGCTGCAGGGGAGGAGCAGGAGGAAGTGAAGGGGGCCATTCTGTCTTTCAAAACACCAGAACTACATGACTTGTCAAGTACATCGAAGAAGGTCTTGTATGCAGTCCCTGTAAAGGTCCTCAACAGAACATCAGCAGCTGGTGTACAGGAGTCGAGGTGGTTGAGTGTGTTGACAGCAGGTTCCTCCCCCAGGGGCAGCTGGAGGTCCCTGTACAGCCCCCCCCCTCCCAGAAACGCACTGCGGGTCTACAGTGGGGGGTGGTACATGGGGCAGTGGCTATGAACAGACATGTGGCACACATTGATCCTAGGGCAGGGAGCCACTGGTCTTTCTGTAATGATGAGGAAACTCTACAGCACTTATGGCTCAGATGTCCCAGGTTGAGCCCTCTTTTGTCTGCACTGCAGCAGTGGCTCAGAGGTTTAGGAGAGGTTCTCGAAGACAACCTGTTTGTCTTTGGTCCGAGGTACACGGCGGCACAGTGCAGACGTGTCCCCTCGGTTAATTTTCTGATAGGTCAGGCAAAAATGAGCCTTTGGCTTAGCCGAAGAAACAAAATGAAAAGCACAAGGTCCACAGAGCCTACGCCCATGTCCACGGGTCTAGTGGCTGCTGTTCACGTTTTTCAAAATAATTTCAAAGTTGGAAGAATTTGTCTCTGTGTTGGGACATGGAGATGTGCTGTGCAATGTAGAAAACCAACTGCTTCTTCTTAATTTCTGGGAAAAAAAGGGAAGGTCTGTATCTCTTGTTTTTACTGTGTAAAGGGATTGTTGTGTTTTCACTATGTATATGAGTATCTGTGTTAATATTGTTATCTTAATGTGAACGAAACACTGGGCCATTAAAGACTTGGTTAAAGGTCAAGGTCTCTCTCTCTCTCTCTCTCTCTCTCTCTCTGTCTGTCTGTCTGTCTGTCTGTATCTTTCTCGCATGCGCGCGCGCACACACACACACACACACACACGTACACAGAGGGAAAGGAAGACCACTTAAAACTTTTTTTTCAAAAATATCACTGAGGCTGTTGTTAAATCGATATGCACATGTACATATTTTATTCATTGCACGCGATTAATTGCAGGTGCTTGTATGGATTATTAATATACTCAAACTACTCTAACACCACCACTAGAGTCCAATGGAGCTTTCATGATCTGCTTTGCATACAGGTTCTGCACACACACAAAAAGGTGCTGTACATGGCGTCATTACAAATCATGGCAAGGGCACTGGTTAAGGGAACAACAACATCCGTAGGATGTGGTTCACACAGAAAATACCACAGCCTCCATTATATACACCGGATGTAGATGGGTGTAAAAAATGGCTCAGTATTTGTCAGTACCATGATGTGCATAGGGTTAACTAATCCTGGGAATTATTTCATAATTATCATAATCTGAGTGAAAAGTACTTCAATCTTTTACTTTGAAGCATCTTGTTTACTTATTTATTATTATTGCCACTCATTGCGTAATACTGTCACTACTTAATGCTTATTTGTCAATTATTTTTAGTAGTAGCGTGTGTTATAGTCATCTTATTTTAATTTAAAACAACCGATTTTGATGAGGCAGTTATTTGTGTGTAATAACGAAGATAGTCTTGCTCTCCAGTAGTTTCACTTCACAGATAATCGCCTGTATGAACATTTTAGACTGTACCACTAGAGGGCAGAAAAGGCCTGCTTTAAATTCAAATTCAATTAAAGCCATTCAAATAATATATGACGGGCTTCTTGTTGGCAGTATTGGTTGCTCTGTATAGGTGCTCGATCAGAGGGAACAAAATGATTGACAAGCAGGGATGACCTTGTGTGAGCGCCATAATCGTCCCTTATTATCCAGCATGCATGCCATTCCATGTGTGCTCCCAAAGCTGGCTCTGAAAGCTACCTGCAGTTCGGCCCAAAATGACAGCACGTGTATATTCACATACCAGAGGGTAAGAAATGTGAGGGAAGAGGAGTTGTGTGAGTGTATCTCAGCTTTCTTACGATAAGCTGTGGCTGAAATGTCATGTCCACCAAGCCGCCTGGTTGTCGGACCAAACAGCAGGCCAAGTTCAATGACAAATCATTCATCTGACACAGAGGCCATTGGGGTCAAAATCTCTGTGCACAAAAGCTGCTCCGGAAATGGCTTTGATTCAAAAGACCTGCTGGCCGGTCAGCTGATAAATAGCTATGTCTCTCTCTCTCTCTCTCTCTCTCTCTCTCTCTCTCTCTCTCTCTCTCTCTCTCTCTCTCTCTCTCTCTCTCTCTCTCTCTCTCTCTCTCTCTCTCTCTCTCTCTCTCTCTCTCTCTCTCTTTCTCTCCCCACTAGTCTTACTCTAACTTTCCCTCCTCACACATGCAACATGACCGAATCCCAGGCAGTCTTACTTTAATCTCCATCACTTCCAATTCTTTCTCTCTCCCCCTACCTTTTTTACCTTCACTCAACCCCCCCCCCAATCTGATTCATTCGGGGGGAGGGGGGAGCGGGGGGTAAGTGTTATTTGCTGACTGGGCTGGCCCGACTCTGGGGGTTAGGTGTTAGGCCTGCCAGTTCTAAATGACTGTGCCGGGTCTGGTGAATGGAGCCAGTGAGGCGGACGGCAATCGGACCCCAATGAGCGTGATCCCTGCCGACCGGGGCCATACGATGACTGGGCCCAAAAGTAATCGGGCCCAAATAAAAGCTGCGTCCGGCAAACGCTGACCCTCGTAGAACCCGCAGCTCGGGGGGATTACTGCTGTCGAGGTGTGTGTGTGTGTGTGTGTGTGTGTGTGTGTGTGTGTGTGTGTGTGTGTGTGTGTGTGTGTGTGTGTGTGTTTAAACAGACAGGCACATTACTTACTTCAAGCCTATTTCAACGCACACCAACCATCCCTTTCAATAAGTGTGTGTTGACCACATATGTCATGACACAGGAGTGTGTGAGTGTGTGTTGTGCGCTAGCTAAGGCGAGTGTTAGGCAGATGTAACGTTGTCAAATGACAATACATTATAGTTTGCTGTGATGTAGGGGCATTTTTTGGGGGAATGGGCGGACGTGTGCATGCCTGAAATAGCAACCTGTTTGTATCATCTGGGCACGGTGTGTCACTGAAGGGACGCAGTACAGTGAACTACACAACGACAATCTGATCAATGAATTTTATCTTGTTTTAAGCTTCGTAATCTTTATTCCAAGATATTGCTTGTAAAGTCTTCTCACCCCACTCACAGGTTATAATGCTTACTTCTTACATGCCAATAAGACTTGCCTCAGGACACCGACTCTAAAAAAGAAAGATAGTCTTAATCCAAGTTTCTGTTCTTACCAGTAGTGGTGGTTACGCGAGGTGAAAGGTCATATCTGTCTTAAGGTTTCTTAAAATGGCCGGCGTGAGAGGACATTTTTGTCCTAGGTTTTCTTTTCCTGTTTTGAGCAAATTCCTCTATAACCAGTCTTATTTATAATCATGAAACGGGTTCACTTTCCTGAAACGAGCAAAGTTATATGTCATTGGGGGGAATAACGCAGGATGACTACTGCTCCACCCAGCTAGGTCTTTGCTAAGGTGCTGGAAGCATCCGTGAGTTCAAACTATCCATCCACCCATCCATTATCTGAACCGTTTATCCTGCCATCAGGGTCGCAGGGATGCTGGAGCCTATCCGTCACTGGGTGGCAGGCGGGGAGACACTCTGGACAGGCCGCCAGGCCATCACAGGGCACACACACACACACACACACACGCACACGCACACACACACACACACGCACACACATGCACACCTAGGGACGATTTAGTACAGCCCATTCACCTGACCTACATGTCTTTGGACTGTGGGAGGAAACCCGAGCACCCGGAGGAAACACACACAGACGACATGCAAACGCCACACAGAGGACAACTCAGCACAAGTCCCAAGGTTAGACCATCTCGGGGCTCGAACCCAAGACCTTCTTGCTTTGAGGCGATCATGCTAACCACTGCGCCACCATGCCACCCAACCATCATGAGTTCAAACTATTGGAAAATATTTCCGCACTTAGAAGGACAGGATTAGGAACGATTATATTAGAGGGACCGCTCAGTTTGGACGGTTTGGAGACAAAGCAAGAGAGGCGAGATTGAGATGGCTTGGACATGTGCGGAGGAGAGATGTTGGGTATATTGGGAGAAGGATGCTGAATACGGAGCTGCCAGGGAAGAGGAGAAGAGGAAGGCCAAGGAGGAGGTTTATGGATGTAGTGAGGGAGGACATGCAGGTGGCTGGTGTGACAGAGGAAGATGCAGAAGACAGAAAGAGATGGAAATTGATGATCCGCTGTGGCGACCCCAACAGGAGCAGCCGAAAGTAGTAGTAGTAGTAGTAGTACTAGTAGGAAGGGAAACCTTGGGTCCTGGCATTCATGTGGATGTTAATTTGACATGTAGCACCTACCTAAACATTGTTGTGGACCAAGTACACCCCTCCATGGCAGCGGTACTCCCTGATGGCAGCGTCTTCTTTCAGCAGGATAATGCGCCCTGCCACACTGCAAAAACTGTTCAGGAATGGTTCGAGGAACATGATAAAGAGTTCAAGGTGTTGCCTTGGCCTCCAACTTCCCCAGATCTCAATCCGATCGAGCATCTGTGGGATGTGCTGGAAAAACAAGTCAGATCCATGGAGACCCCACCTTGCAACTTACAGGACTTAAAGGATCTGCTGCTAATGTCTTGGTGCCAGATACCAGAGGATACCTTCAGAGGTCTTGTGGAGTCCATGCTTGTTTTGGCAGCACAAGGGAGAGACCTACACAATATTAGGCAGGTGGTTTTAATGTTTTGGCTGATCGGTGTATCTTGGTATTACTATGAGGTGCTTCCTGATTGTATATATCTTTTGTCTATCCACTGTGGTTCACCCTCCTTTTTTGTATTCTATAATAGGTATGGCTTCCATTTGTACACCTCACAGTACTCCATTTAGTACTTAAAAACTACACTTACCAGAGGTGGAGTTTGCACCAACAGGGTGTGTGCAGGTGTACTATATGTATAGTGCCAATGATTAGAACGTGATTGGTTTTTTCTTTTTTACACCCCCCCTTTTTTTCTACCCAGATGTATTTTGCCATTACCCCACTCTTCGAGCTGTCGGGGTCGCTGCTCCACCCCCTCGGTCAATCCAGGAGGGCTGCAGACTACCACATGCCTCCTCCCACACATGCGGAGTTGCCAGCCGCTTCTTTTCACCTGACAGTGAGGAGTTCCGCCAGGGGGACATAGCGTGTGGGATGATCACGCTATTCCCCAGCCCCCCCCCCCCAAAAAGAGGCACCCCAACCGACCAGAGGAGGCGCTAGTGCAGCGACCAGGACACATACATCCGGCTTCCCACCTGCAGACACGGCCAATTGTGTCTGTAGGGACACCTGACCAAGCCGGAGGTAACATGGGGATTCAACTGGTGATCCCAGTGTTGGTAGGCAATGGAATAGACCGCCACACCACCCAGATGCCCAAAAACGGTTTATATATTTGTATCATTTACACCATTTGTATTTATTTACACCATCGGTGGTGTTTGAAGTGAGTTACCCCCTTCAATGTGAAGCGCTTTGGGTGTCTTGAAAAGCGCTATATAAATGTGTTATTATTATTATTATTATTATTATGTATGCTCTGATGAAGGTCTGACAGACTGAAAGCTCAAGAGACTATTGCATAAATCTAAACGTGCGGGGATATTTTCTATTTATATGTCAGTGGGGTGAGAAATTTTTATTAGCAATCTCTTGGAATAAGCATTACAAGACTTAAAAGTAGATGAAATACCTTAATAAGCTTATCTTCTTTTTCTTTCTTTTTTTTTTTTTTTGCTCTGTGAATGCCTCAAGACTTATAGGGTGGCGGAGGAGGAGAGACAGAGTTTTGTAAATACCTTGTGAATGATAAGTCTGTGTCTATGCAGGATATGTTCCCCTGATTCCCAGACATACGCCAAGAAATCAAGGTCAACCGGCAGCCATGGTAACTGGAACCAGCGGGTCTCAAGCAACACCTCCTCTCCAAAGTCCTGCATAGCCCTTAAATGTCCTTTTGGAGTTTTTGAGTCCTGAAAACCATAAATATAAAACATCATGAAATATCTTTGAGAGGGCAAATGAGGATTAATGTGCAGCCTGCATCTGACAAAACTTGTCAGTTTCCCATAGAGCCATACACAAGGAACCATAAATGACTTGTGTGGCTGTTGCAGACAGTATGTGAGAGTTGCATGTTCGGGGAAAAAAAAAGAAGAAGCTATCATGGCTAAAATGATGTTTCTCAACCAGCTGCAGATTTTACACCTCGATGACTCAGAATTTGAGTGTAACTGCTCAGGTTTTTTAACTTTGGACTTCAACATCTTCATCGAAACTGGCCAAAATGAGCATACATGATATCATAAACTGAGTGTGATGTAACTCTCAGAATCTGTTTTTATCTATTTAATTTGCCAGGTCACTTGGCACGTGTTGGGAATTCGGCATAAACGTACAACAGTTTCTAGGAAAGACATAAAAATTTGCTTCTGAGTTCAATGTCCACTTCCAGTGTGAGTAGATGGCGGCGCGAATTCATGTTTGCAGCGGCCTCACCCATTACTGTCCATGCAGTGTCTTTGTCCATGTCTGGGTCTAAGTTTTGTCTTCGTTTGATGGCTGGGCTAGCTGGCGCTGGATCGGCGGGGAGAGCTTGGTCTGCTGCATCCTGTGGGCCAAGGGACCACGGCCCTGCCTGGAGCTGCGCCCGAAGAGGAAACACCGACGGCAGTCTGACAGGACGCGGAAGCGGGGCAGGCTAAGCTAATTGCTAGCCCATGCAGACCGGCAGTTTCGACAACACTGAGGGCGGTCTGGTGGCGGCCTCGCCTAGCGTTGACTGTGTTTTTGGTGTCGTCGTGTGGAGTGCGGGGAGGTGTGTCGAGGGTGTCTGGCTGGGAGAGCCTGGTCTTCTGCGTCTGGTGGGCCCAAGGACCACGGCCCTGCCTTAAGCTGCGCCTGAAGAGGAAACACCGAGGGTGGTCTGACAGAACGTGGAAGCGGGGCAGGCTAAGCTAACTGCTAGCCCATGCAGACAGGCAGTTCCGGCAGTCATCCTGACTGGTGTTTGTGATTTTTTTGTTTAGTTTGGATATATGTAAGTTTGGATATTAGCTTGGATATGTGTGTTCTTGTAGTTTTTGGGTATGTGTTTTTGTCTTTGCCCACTGCTGTGGGCTGGGGGGAAATGACAAATAAAGTGTTCCTGATTCCCGATTCCTGAATGTTCTCGGTATGAATTCTGTATTTCCATATAAAGGTTGGAGCTCGTCAGAAACACCCATTTACATTTGTTAAAGTCAATGACCCCCAAACTTGCATGGTCGTAATCTGTCTTGGAGGAATTTGGACACGGTTTAACGTATTCGCTCCACAGATAACAGTACAGTATATCTCACCCAAGAAGCATCCAAAATCCTTTTGAATGAGGGACCTTCGTATCAATCATGGACTGTGTGTGTGTGTGTGTGTGTGTGTGTGTGTGTGTGTGTGTGTGTGTGTGTGTGTGTGTGTGTGTGCAATCTTAAAATTTTGAAATTTAGCACATTTACCACTGGCTGATTGTTGACACCGGCCTCTTTCTATGTCTCATGCAGTTTTAGCGCTGACCTGTCATCTTGTACAACCACACACAGGTTTAATCCCTCAGAGCAGACAAAGTGATTTAGCCCCCGTCCAAATTTTCTGGTTTAAAAAAAAAACAGAGAACACAGTAACCTTCAAATCCTCTGGAGAATGTGGAGGAAGGGGACGACGATCTCTGGCTTTTCAGAATGGGATCAGGTGATCTGGTTTTCTGACAAGTGAGACGATGGGTGTCAGGGACAGAATCAAACGTGGGCCTCATGTATCAGACCTTTGCACCATTACTATAGCAAGAGGGAGAGCATGACGTTGACCTTTCACCTCTTCTTTCACACCGCCGTTTCAAGTAACACTTGTCTCCCTTAGCCTATTCACGTCACACAGCGCTGGAGGACTAGCTGAGATGCGGCTGATCTGATCAATTTCATTTGTTTGCTAATAACTCGCTGCTAAAACGGTATATCCGAATAAGTCTTGACGATCTTAAAAGCACACGGAAACATCTTCTACAAATATCCGCAGGGTGAATAAATACTGAAGCTTGTGAAAGATCTGGCCAGCGTAAAGTGATGACAGTTGGAAAAGCAGTGGCCGAGGCAGTGCAGGGAAATCCTGGCTACCTTTGGCCCACAAAAACCAAGAAAATCCTTCAGCGGATTTGTTGCTGTGCCTTATACATTTCACAGTGAGACCCAATTAAATAAATTATGTCTGCCGGCTTGGAGGCCTGACAGGAACACCCATGGGCAGGAGAGTGGGTTAACAGAACAGACCCCCCCCCCCATCTAACTCCTGCTGTGTGTTCGGACTCACACACACACACACACACACACACACACACACACACACACACACAAACACACACACTCCGTCTCCTCATCCCTCACCTCCTTCTCTCTTTGTCTCTTGTACTTTACTTTCCACCTTCCTCCTGGCATCAATGAGGAGGGGAGAGGCTACCCACCGCCTCCCTTCTCCTCATCCTGTTGTTTTTCCCTTTCCCTTTTGTCTTACAGCACTTATCCTTCTGTTCTTCATCCCAGTCCTCCCATGCCTCCTCCTGTTCTTTTCCTCTCCCCTTTCCCCAACTTCATCACCTTTTCCCTCTTCTACCTTCTTGTGCTGACGTCCCTCCCCCTCCCCCTCCTCCTCCTTTGTCCCCTGCCTCCTGCTTCTCTTCAGCCATCCAACTCTACTTCCCCTGCAGAAGGGAGGGAGGGGAATTCAGCACCTTAATTCAAGTACATTCAAGTAGATTTTTTTTTCGTTAGAAGCATGAGATTTATAGAGGGTTTCTGCTCCACTCACAGTACTTTCAGCACCTCAAGATTCAAGATTCAAGATTCAGGAGTTTTATTTGTCACATACACGCAAGTACAAGTCCCGAGTGCAGTGAAATGAAAAAAGGTACGAGCTCCGAGATGTGCAAACAACAAAGTACAACAGGTACACATGCATTCCAATTTGCAATATACAATTTACAATCAACAGTTAAGAACTCTCTGTAAAAAGAAAACAGACAACACAATATGTAGAGTAAAAGCACTTAAAAATAGAAATCTGAAGTATAAAGCTGGTCAAAGTGGTTGCGTAAGTACAATTCATTTTTTTACAAGTGAAATTCATTTTTTTTAAGTACTGAACACAAACAAAAAGGTTGAACTTTTACAGGTTGCACGCTTTTACTATGAGTATGTAAACAGTATATTAAACAATGAAACTTGAATTTTCAATACCAAACCATACTATACCATACCATACCATACCGCACCATACTATACTATACTTAGCGGCGAACCGTCAGGGCCTTCTAGGCCTTCGGTGAAGGCCTAAGACGCCACAGAAAAACGAAAACACTTTCATAAATATAATACAATCTTCTCATCAATCTGTTGATATCGCATTACATTTCAATTTCGACTACACATACGAATTCTCTCGGCCAAAAAAAAAATCATCCAATCACCTTTTTCCCTCTGTTGTAACCGTGTGAGAAGACTCCTCCTACCAGCGCCTTCGGCATCTCGAGTGAAGGTCTCCGCTATCTAATTAAGTTAGGCGTTAATACTGGATTGATAGATTACTCAACCAATCAGATTTTGATGTGTAGCGGATGGGCGTATTCTTTCATACTTGGCCGGCGTCATAGGACCTTCGCTGCATACAGCCTACGTGACCGATTGTTCAGCCAATCAGCAGCAGCGCCTAGGTCTGCGGTTGAAACCGTTGTGGTTGCGTTGTGCAGCGCATCGCGGTAGTTGGTGGCTAATGTTAGCTAGCGTTTGTGTTTTCGGTTTAGTTAGCTAAGCTAGCTAGCCGGGAATGAGAATAATGTCTCAAGGAGAACTTGTGAATGATGTGGTGGCAGATTTATGAGTCACAAGACGATCGTTTGGGGGGAAATCAAAGGATTGTGGAGATGGACAGACCAACCCCACAGTTAGCGGCTCTGACCCAACCGGGGAAGGCGTATGTGCGGCGTTTCACTTGTTTAGCTGTGACAGTCCCGGTTTCCGCGGCATCTGTTGAAAGGACATTTTCAGCACTTAACAACGGGACAGACACGACTCACAGCACTGGCCTCCGTTGCCATTGAAAAGGACATTCTGATGGATTTAAAAGCCTGAGGAGTGCTCTAGGACCGTTTGATCGACCGTTTCATCCAGAAGGAAAGGAGAATGGATTTTGTCTTCAGATAGACAACACTGGTGAGTCAAATGTATTTTTTTGTACAGTTTGTTGATTTACTTAATGTTTGGTTGTTTTTTTGCCCAGCGGCCTGGCTGGGACGTGTTTGTTGAGTTTCCTGATAGCATAATATGCCCAGCGGGATTACTTCCAGTAAGGCTGTACGTTACACCATGTCGCCACACGGTGTCGCTGTTGCGAAAGTGAAAAGTGACAAATAACGATGATGACGATGATTGTGATGATTACCACTTTTGCGACTAAAACATTGTAGCATGGCGATATGACGGCAGCCTTTGGGTAATTATGAGGACGTGACGTCTCACCGAAGGCATAGGTCTGAAATGCACGGTCCGCTACTGCATACCACACCATGCTAAACTATACTATACCATATCACACTAAATTATACCATACATACCATACTATACTATACCACACCATACAATACCGCACCATACCATACCACACCACACCATACTATACTATACATACCACACCACACCATACTATACCATACTGCACTAAACTATACTATACCATACCAGACATACTATACTATACATGCCACACCATACTATGCTATACCATACCGCGCTAAACTATACTATACCATACCAGACATACTATACTATATCACACCACACCATACCACGCTAAACTATACTATACCACACATACTATACTATACTATACCATACCACACCATACTTCACTATACCATATCATACCATACTATACTATACCCAGTAGCGTACCGTGGGGTTGCAGTCAGGGCCTTCAGTAACAAACTGCCCCCCACACACACACACACACACTTTTCTCATATTGGTGCCAATACAGCCAACGCATATACATACAAAATACATTATCACGCCCTATATGCATTATTGGAACATCACCAACAAGACAGCTGATCTTCAACAACCACAACGCACATCACTGTGCACTATTGTAGCATCACCATCACACCTTCTTTTATGTCACTCAGCAACCAGATTGCACACCACATGGCGCAAAAACAAAAACAACTAGGAGAGTGCACTCAGTACAGTGCAGATCTCTGCCAGGCATATCTCCCCTTCTCCGGTGCTCGGACTTGATGACAAACCACCCCTTTTTTCACCTACCGGGAGAAGGGGCCCTTATGTATTTAAACGTTGCGGTTTTCATGATATAAAAGGAATGTAGTCAAATGACTTTCATTCATTCTAAAGCAATAAAGCAACAGTAAAGATCGGCAAGAAGATCATCAGTAGCCGTGAATGCGGCAGCCATCGCACTTAGTTTGCTCACAACCCACCAAAGGCTCAAGCTCAAAGTTAATGATGACACTGGGGCTAACACCGACACATTACAGGGTCCCTGAGGCGTTCTGTCACCATCAAAATTTGATTGGCTGATGAAACGCTCACTCAAAGTTGTAATCAGTTAGCAGCTTCTGGCTTCAGTAACAGGCAAGCAATACAAACTAGTGCTGGTCCAAGGAGCTGTGATGCATTTAGGTGATATAGCCAATCTCTGCTCACCCCCAGGAGAACTAAGTCATTGAATTCAGACACTTTTCAGGCACTCCTCAATTTAATTATGAATAACAAATTATGATTTTGATGTTGACAGGGCCAGCAGAGAAGGCCCTGTCCACAACTTACTCTACCCTACTCTACTCTACTCTACTATAAAATTCCATACCATACCGTACCATACCATACCATATGTTGCGATATGATAGGATGCAGTTCAATGTTATAAATTAAATAGCAATTGTATTCAGGGCCTACCCAGTGGTTGGTTTTAGTGAGGCCCCATCTGTGTAAATGTTTGAGTAATGCATCAGTTGTGTGTTCTGCATCAAGTGTGCCTATATCAGCAGATATATATTTCTAGATTAAAACCATTACTTAAAGGAACTGTTGATGTAGGAAAACATATTTTCAGAATCAGAAACACTTTTTTATTTCATTTCATGCACTTGCGCACATGAAATGAAATGAAACATTGTTTTCACCCAGTCCACAGAAATGCAACACAAAGACAAAAACACATATCCAAAAACTACAAGAACTACAAGAACACATATATCCAAACTAAACAATTATATCTAAACTAAACAACAACAAAAAACAAAATCACTGTCCAGGGGAACAAAGGTCAGCCAGGATGACTGTCGGAACTGCCGGTTTGCATGGGCTAGCAGTTAGCTTAGCCTGCCTCGCTTCCGCGTCCTGTCAGACCGCCCTCGGTGTTTCCTCTTCGGGCGCAGCTCCGGTCAGGGCCGTGGTCCTTGGACCTACAGGACGCAGCAGATCAAGCTCCCTCAGCCGATCCAAGGCTAGCTCTCCCAGCCAGACACCTTCAACACACCTCCCCGCACTCCACACGATGACACAAAAAACACACAGTCAAGGCTAGGCAAGGCCACCACTAGACCACCCTCGGTGTTATCAGGACTGCCGGTCTGCATGAGCTAGCAGTTAGCTTAGCCTGCCCTGCTTCTGCGTCCTGTCAGACCATCCTCAGTGTTACCTCTTTGGGCACAACTCCAGGCAGGGCCGTGGTCCCTGGGCCCACAGGATGCAGCAGACCAAGCTCTCCCAGCCGATCTAGCGCCAGCTCTCCCAGCCATCAAACGAAGACAAACTCAGACACAGATGTGGACAAAGACACTGCATGGACGGTACTAGGTGAGGCCACCGCAAACATGAATTCACGCCACCATCTTCGCACACCGGTACTAGGTGAGGCCACTGCAAACAAGAATTTGTGCCGCCATCTTCCCAGTTTTATATTGTATTTGACTAAAATGGGTATTTAATCACTTTTATGGCAAACTTATCTTTCACTTATCTTTCACTATGTGATGAGAATTTGATTTGCCCCCCCCCCCCGACACACACACACACACACACACACACACACACAGAGTTACTGACATGACTGTGTGTGACCCTCAGTAGTCATTCAGTTCACTTATCCCTCAGGCCAACTCTGACCTCTACAACCACGGCCACCATCCATGCCATCCTCTCCCCATAAAGTCGAGCCAAATTTCATTTGCATGATCCTCAATCACAACTCAGACCTGGAGGGCTTTACAATCACATTACAATCTAAAAAACAGATTATAAATAGAATAAGTGCTAATGTACGACATGCTTGATTCGGATGAGGAGAAACTCCGCAGGAACAACCTCATCAAGCCGTCGTTGAACGACACTCAGCCCTGCACCCATTAGTCACATGCTCCGCTTTCCCTTCTGCTTTTTCTGGATCAAAAGTGCCTGTCGAGACAGAGAGCCAGATAAAGGTCGACCCGCTGAGGGTGCGCTTGTTTGTTTAATGTGCAGCTGTGCAGTCGAGGAAAGGCAACTGAAATTTCCCCCCACTACTTTCACACGGGCGTCGACTCAAAAAGCTGTAAGCTGCACAGACCCCAGATTTATAGTAGCGCTGCTTTATAAAGGTGGGCCTGATGGTCCAACACAGTCTTACAAGTACATTGGTAAATAGCCTTGGCTGCTTTTTGGCTCTTTATCACAGGGCACCTGTAGTGCCGCTGCACACTGACAAACCGTTTACAGTACAATGGCCATCAATCCATTCAGTTGTCGCTCGAGTAGTAGAAGTTAAAGCCGGTATAGATGAAAACTTTATTGACTCTATAGTAAGGTTTACCATGGCTTCATAAATCTCACTTGGCGGGGTTAAAGGGGGCTAGCCGTTCGACTTTATGTCGCTGAAAGTCCTGTTTATAAGCCACTTAAAGAAAGGTCAGCCGATGACTGATGGCTTCCTTTTTCCTCCCGCCTATCACAGTCCCTGGTTATCTCTCCTGCGCACGAAGAGGAAGTATGTGGCCACGTTCAGCCCGTTTTAAAGTAACCATCGACCCAGTTTTCCTCACGATGGCCTATTGTTGTTTCATGAAATTTAGCATCCAAAGTCAAGGACTGATCCTGTTTGTCCCTCTCTGTTTGCACTCAACCAGGGAATCAGTGTGTCGATGGCGTGTCAGTGTATTTTAACATGCAAAAATGCACGGAAAACACCGTTTTGTAGCACACAGGGCCAGGGATACAACTCTGGTTGAGGCTTCTGAGAGACTGGAATATGAAACAGACAGTGCGTCCAGGTAGCATAGCGGCCCAATCTGTTGCCTACCAACACATGGATCACTGGTTCGAATCCCCATGTTACCTCCAGCTTGGTTAGGCGTCCTACAGACACAGTTGGTTGTGTCTGCGGGTGGGAAGCCGGATGTGGGTATGTGTCCCGGTCGCCGCACTAGCGCCTCCTCTGGTTGGCCGGGGGTGCCTGTTCAGGGGGGAGGGGGAACTGGGGAGAATAGCATGATCCTCCCACGCACTACGCCCCCCTGGTGAAACTCCTCACTGTCAGGTGAAAAGAAGTGGCTGGCGACTCCACATCTGTTGGAGGAGGCATGTGGTAGTCTGCAACCGTCCCCGGATCAGCTCAGTGGGTGAAGCAGCGACCAGGATGGCTCTGAAGAGTGGGGTAATTGGCCAAAAACAATTGGGGAGAAAAAGGAGGGGGGAAAATCCACAAAAAATAGAATATGAAACAGATGTAATATTCTCATATGACTTAAAATATCAGCTCTGTGCAACAAATATGCTTCACCAACGCTATGAACCTCTTCTGGGTTCAGTCTGTTGCATGAGATCAGTCATCGGACAAAGTCCAATTCACAGTCTGTCCCATGTCCCGAACATTACATCCTCTGTCAACTGTCTGCAGTTACATGTATGGGTAAAAAAAAATGCATACCGCTGAAAGCAGGACAGACACAAAGTATAGTCTGACCTTTAGGATATCAACTCAAGTCTACAATACCACCTGCATTGGAAGGTCGTTGTGTTTGTGTGTTTATCTTTCTGTGTGCATGCTTTCACATACTCATTATAACAAGAAAAACCCATAACAAATCATTCATTTTACATAACACTATCTGGCGAGAGATGCTCTAAATTCCCAGTCTTAAGTGTTTTCCGGTGAGAACAGGGACGACAAACAAGCCTCTGTATTGTCTAGCTAACGTGAGCGAGTCATTCTTCCAGCAGTACAGTACATTCAGACGGCACTGTGACGCTCACTACTTGCACTGAACTCCCCGAAACGCTTCAGCGGCAGGGCATTAGCATCCAACAAGGTCAGTTTAGGGCTAAATATGTGCTTTTTGCGAAATATTTCCAGACTTCTTTATTTATTTTGCCTGTTGTATCATTGCATCAAATTGTTTTGACACCGAAAGCTATCAAAGCTTTCAAATCAGCACAGGTTTCAGTCTTTGGGTGCATATAAAGTGACTGAAAATGCAACGATGAAAACACAATGAAGGAAATGCACAAATGTGTGCAGATAACACCCAACTGAGCAAAGCAAAACAAAAGCTCAACCCATGAAACACATTTTAAATATTCTCAACAGATCTTCTTTAACCTCTTGAAACCTTGCAGCTCTTGTGTTTGCAACTGGGAATCATTAATTTATTTATTTATTTCACTGTGAATATTAAACACTGCCAGTCTTCAGTGGGTTTGCAAACTGCAGACTACACAGTTCTTAAGGCTTCAGCGAATTGAATATGCAACAGATTGGTGATTGAAGATATTTTTACTTCACAGAGGATTTATTTACTCCTCCGGTGCCGAGGCCACGAGTGAGTGGCTGTGGATGTAATCTGGGTCTCCGAGTTCCTACAGAGGACTTGGGGGAACTCAAATATTGCTTGATATGCACCAAGAGAGAACATCTGTGTGTGTATATTTGTATATGAAGACAGGTGGGAGGTTGCAAAGGTGCCCACATGCACACAAGAGCATATGCATATGCAGCTACACGCAGATAGACACATAAACACACATGCACAAGAATACATAAACACAGGCACACATGCATATGTGCATTCCTATCCACTGACAAACACACCTACATGCATACATACTGCATGCACACACACTTCATAGTCACAGACACACATTCTCATACGTCCATTATGAGGACCCCTCAGTGACTACATTCATTCCCAAGCCCTTATCCCCAACCTTAACCATCAACAGTACTTGGCTAACCCTAATCTTAACCTAACCCTAATCTTAACCTAAACCCCAGCCCTAACTCTAAAATAGACCCTTAAAAAAAGTGAGGACCAGCCAAAATGTCCTCAATTTTTCAAAATGTCCTCACTCTAATGGGTACTCAAAGAGATAGAAGAACGAGAAAACACACACAAAAGCACTTTCACGTGAGCACATGCACACGCATACACACAGGTGTGCAAATACATACCCGCAAAATGGACACACAAACACACACGTTGCTACCGACTCATACATAAAACAGGCTCACAACCACACACTTAACAAAAACACACGTACACGCCTCCACTTCCCCTGACATAAGGCTCACTCCATTCCCAGCTCCCTTTAACCTCAACAGCCCCGCCCGCCATCAGGATTACGGGTCACATGGTCCTGTTGAGTCTCTCAGGAGCCGTAGGAGTAGATGTGGATGAGCCAAGCACAGCGGCGGTTGGACTCCGGGGCAAAAAGTGACTGCTACACTTAACGCTGACTCGCTTTTTCTTTGCCACACAAGCATTTCTTCATGTATCTGAGATGCACAGACGCACCGAGCAACAAGCAGGCAAGCGCCTGCGTGCGTACACAAACACCCACACAGGACACTGCAGCCACGGTGGACTTTTAAAGCCATGGTTGCACAGCTCGCACACACAGAAATGTCGTGGGAAGGGTGTTGTGGGTCGGATCTTGTATTGTATGCCCTCACTTTAAAGGGATCCGCTATACAATTGCTCCAGAGGGTCTCCTGCTCAGCTGAGGGCTGCTGGCAGGAAGGCGAAACTCCTGGTGGTATGACTTCAAATAGCCGCTGCTTTTGTGTTCTCGTCCGCAAGCAAAAATATACTGTCTCGCACATGCGTAGTGCTTCAGAAGTCCTGTTTTTGTAGATCGCTTCACCTCCTTTGTTTTAAAACCGGAGAGCTGCGACGGCCATCTTTTAAAGCGACATTGTGGGGATTTTTTCTGTTAATGTAGTGAACGAGGTGGGAGCGTTTCTTCGCTACGAGGCATGATGACAGGGATGCTCGTTTGTTTTGTCCTCGGGGAATGGGCGAAATATAATTTAGTACAGCCTCCAACAAACCATTGCTGACAAAACCGTCCAAACTCCAGCGTTCTTTTTTTTTTAAAAATCGCGCTTCCGCATGGACGTCATTTCCTGTTGCGTGATAAAGTCTCGCGTGACGTCTTGTTCGCCGTGCCGAGACTAACCAGGTGTTTTGAGAAGACGAGGGCGGCGTGAGGCGGTGCGCTTGAAGCTCCACGTGTCTCGGTTTGTTGCGAACACACTCCGGATCTTTAGTACGTTAAATTAAAGAAGTTTGAAAGGTGCGGGCGTTTTCGTCAACGTGGTTCGTTGAAATCACGCACATTCACAGTGTCTTGATCGCTCTTCACCGCTCTCTCATTCTGTGCAAAGCCAAAAATTAAAACCTTGCCTCCAGCAGAGGCCGAAGTTAGGCGTGCAAATGATCAATTATTCGCCTTCAGTGCAGCTCGTAGAGCACACCAAAAAAAAAGGTCCTTTCTTTTACCAGTAACATACCAGAACAATTAAAGAGCGTTTATTAGGGAGAATGTGGAGGACTGGTGTGACTTCTCTTCGTTGTTGTTTCCCGCTAACCATAACAGTATCAGCACCTTCCTGGAACACCAGACGCGACTCAGCGAGTGTTTTGGGGAGGTAAAACAACAGCCTGCCTTTATGCGGACGGATGAGGCTCGTCTTGCACAACCTCCAGGGAGCGGGTAATGAACCAGAGGGCAGGTATTACTGGATGGCCGGGCTCCTCAGAAAGAAAGCCCTGTTACGAGGCAACCGAGCTTCCCCCCGCCGTTCGTTACGGGGGTGGGGCCTCGGCTCGACACGGCTCAGCCCAGATGTTTTTGCTTGACCTGCGAGACCATCCTCGGGTCCTCATAAGAGGGGTCAAAGGTTACGTGTCAGGGCTGAAAGGACGGCTGGTTCTGGACGCTTCCCAGCGAGCGTCTGACGGACCTGCGTGAGAGGTAGGGGTTGATCCCGGGGGTCGTCCCCACCCTCCAGCCACAACCCGAGTAAAACAACACACAGAGAGGGCGCGGTATTTGGGTTGTAGGTAAAGTAGGGCCGGTCTGTTGTGCGGTTTTGGTTTGAGTTTCTGTCGGTTCAGCTGTGGCTCAGGCTCCAAACCAAGGAACCCAAAGTCGAGCCAGCGTGGTTGCTTCTGGTTGCGCTTTGCCGTCATGGAGATTTGACTGAATTGCAGTTCTCTGTTACAATGTCAAACATCCTTAAATTTTGAAAGGAGGTAAAATGAACGCAATGACTCGGTTCAGTTTCACAGTACAGATCTCACGGTGACGGTTTGACACCAGTGCTCTGAGGACGGGAGAATGAACTTGTCAGTCGCACCTCATGAAAGCCAGATGAATCACATTCAAACCTTATGAGAGACGATCCGAGTCTGGGTCTCGAGCCCTGGTGATTCCCTCAGATGGGAAAGATGATTACATGTATGTGTGTGTGTGTGTGTGTGTGTGTGTGTGTGTGTGTGTGTGTGTGTATTAAGGACAGGCAGAGGAAGGGTGGAGACACTACACTGGAATAGAGTTTTCCAGATGTTTTGCAAAGGATGTGAGTTCATTCTCTTTACATCCGAGATACTCTCCTCACACAACACAAAACCCAGTGTCAACAAGTTATTCCTGTTTATCTGTCACACACACACACACACACACACACACACACACACACACACACACACACTCTCTCTCTCTATACTCTGTACACAAACACCATACACTCACTCAGTCATGAGTACCCAGAGAGAGGAGAGGCAGTTTTGATAGTCCCATGTGCATGAGAAGAGTATGATTCACAGTACATTGGGCATATATGTACATGTACAGTAAAAGCTACATATACACTGCAGTGTACATGAAAAACTGCAGTCTACATACACAACATGGACTACATGTATAGTCAACTTTTCATTCTTTACATGCCTTTGTAGACATTGAATAAGGGTCACAAAAAGTGAGGCTGGCTCAAAAAATCAAATGTGTGGGGGGGGGGGCAAAACCTAATGACCCATCCGGGTTCAGTACATTTACACTCACACATATCATGACCTGTGCTCCAATTGTTTTGGAGGCGTTTGTTTTTGCACGGCCCGCAGTGCCCTGCCAGCCAACTCTCACTGGGGGCTCTCGCTATCTCGTCTCTTCCTGAGCAGTTTCCTAATCCGCAGCCTAAAACCACCTCTGGTGCCTGTAGCTGCGGCCCGCACAAAAAGATTTGCTGCTGTCTCTCTGACTGGTTGGTTAGCTCCCTTTCCTTTCCAATTTCCCCATTTTGTTGACCTTTAGCCTTACGCAAGAGAGAATTGTTTTCGATGGGACGAATGAATCTTTGCACCGCTGTTCATTAAACATCGGAACAAATTGTGCATTACTGTATAAAACATCAGTTTGGTGGGAAACCTGTGCTGGGCCTTCATTACATAGATAACCTATTTTGCAATGATATTGTTGTTGCATTGAAGGTTGGCTGATGCTAGCCATTTTTTTAACAACCTTGCTAATGCTGTCCCAAAATTAGTTGGAATTCACTTCAGTCAGGAATGGGCAGCATGATCCAGAAAGGGCCGGTGTGGGTGCAGGTCTTTGTTCCAACCAAGCAGTTACACACCTGATTCTCATAGTCAGCCAATTATATATGTGTCTGTGTGTGTGTGTGTGAGTGTGTGTGTGTGTGTGTGTGTGTGTGTGTGTGTGTACATATATGTATGTATGTATGTATGTATGTATGTATGTATGTATGTATGTATATATGTATATATATGTATATATGTATATGTGTATATGTGTATTGTGTATATATGTATATGTGTATATATATATGTATATGTATATATATTTATATAAAATCCAGTGAGTTAAGTAAATTCTTTATGAGACAGTACAAGCCTGTTTCATGCCATAAGCAATCATCAGCTGTCAATCAAACTTGACTCACTGGATTATTATGCTCCTTATTTGTTGAGCACTTTCCCTACCATTGAGTGTTTCTTTTAACAAAGTTATATATTTTTTTTCTCCCTCTTTTTTCTCCTTTTTCTCGCCAATTGTACTCGGCCAACTACCCCACTCTTCCGAGCCATCCCGGTCGCTGCTCCATCCCCTCTGCTGATCCGGGGAGGGCTGCACACTACCACATGCCTCCTCCCAAACATGTGGAGTAGCCAGCCGCTTCTTTTCCCCTGACAGTGAAGAGTTTCACCAGGGTGATGTAGCACACAGGAAGATCACACTATTCCCCTCCCCCTCCCCCTCCCCACTGAACAGGCGCCCCGACCAACCAGAGGAGGCACTAGTGCAGCGACCAGGACGCATACCCACATTGGGCTTCCCACCCGCAGACACGGCCAATTGTGTCTGTAGGGACGCCCGACCAAGCTAGAACCAGCAATCCCCATGTTGGTAGGCAAGGGAATAGACTGCCATGCCACCCGGACACCCCAAGCCTTTTTTCTTCTTTTTTTTTTACAACCTTGCTAATGCTTTCCCAAAATAAGTTAGAATTCACTTCAGTGAGGGATGGGCAACATGATCCGGAAAGAGCCGGTGTGGGTGCAGGTCTTTGTTCCAACCTAGCAGTTCCACTCCTGATTCTATTAGTCAACCAATAGTCTTTGCTAAGGACCTTGATTTGTAGACTCAGACATGTAACTGCTTGGTTGGAACAAAGACCTGGACCTGCACCAGCCCTTTCTGGATCATGTTGCCCACCCCTGAACCCAACATGGCCAACACAACAACGTGCCTCAACCTCCTTGGGCTTGAGACCTGGGTACAAATATCAAAATACTGATGAACTCAGAGCTCTAAAATCAAATTCTTAAAGCTATTAATTACAGCTACTGAGATTGAGCTCAAAACTAACACTGGGCCTCATTCATCAGTCCAGTACATACAGATTTGTTCTTACACACCCGTGGAATTTTGTAGCCCTCAATATCGTCTGACAAGTGGACGCAAAGCAAGGCCACTGCCAAGTCAAGTCAATTTTATTTGTACAGCCCAATATCACAAATTACAAATTAGCCTCAGGGGGCTTTACAGCAACACAACATCCTGTCCTTAGACCCTCGCATCAGATAAGGAACAACTCCCTAAAAATAAACCTTTAATAGACGGACAACATGCAATGGCTGTTGTTTACACAATTCACAGAACTCAATTAAAATGGAATTATAAAATATATGAAAAATAAGATGAGGAGGATGCCAGGCAGTGTCCAGACGCCACCGGAACAGCCCAGGACCCGAGCCATGTGACCACCGTCACCATGTAGATTAAAAAAAAAAATTAGCCACCCCGCTGGCCAACAGTACTGGTGGCGGTCGTTGGTAACCCGGGGCCTCGACCGATCTGGTATGGAAATCTGATTTATGATCGGCATATTTGATTTGGCAAAGGTTTTACACCGGATGCCCCTCCTGGTGAAACCCTCCCCATTTATCCGGGGTTGAGACCGGCACTAAGAATGCACTGGCTAGTGCATCCTCAGTGACTGGGTCAGAAGCAACGCCTGATTGATGGTTGTTTGTAATTCCTTCCCCCCAACGTCTATTGTCTACCGCTTGCGATATGCAATCACCCAGCCTTGCAAAGACATCAGTGTTAGCCAACTGGTGTCTACAGTCAGGGGTTACCCAGGTTCTACCCTGACCTCTGAGACAAATTTCAGGGCCAAAACATTCTGTGGGTGTGGAAGAACAAATTTTACATACGAACGATTGATGAATGAGGTCCATTCCTTTTTTCTTTTTTTTTAATTTTATTTTTGTGGTATTGTTTTTTTGCAGAAAGAGCTCTCACAGTTTCCCTCGTTTGTAAGTTCTTCACTTTTAAATGGTGGGGAGGCACCATGGATCATCACCGCAGGTCGCTGGCTCTCTGACAACCAATCTGGGAAGTGTATTTCTTTCTTTAAATCACGGCTCAGCCCCCTGCTGTTATCCAAACAAAGGGATGGGAAAACATACGAAGACACCTGTAAGTCAACCAGTGGCAGATGTGATCGTTTCTCTCTGGCTGCTGAAGAGAAAGTATCGCGCTCGGAGGGTTTTTTGTTTTGTTCAGCACATGTAGAATAGAGGAAACCACTTCGGGACCGCTGTGGGTGAATTTTAAAGGTCTAAACTTGACAGAATGGAAAAAGTGTCATTGTCCCCACCCCCCGTTTTGAGAATCAAGGAAAGCTCATCACATTTGGGCCACACTGGGTTAAAAATCAGATTTTTTTTTTTTTTGGTGCTGTGCAAACTCTGCCTGAGTGCATTGATCTGCGGTTGCAAACTCACTGCAAACAGTGAGCAGCCGTTATGTAACTGATAGGCCGCTTGCGGCGGTGTTGCATCAGGGCGGCATGTTGAAGAGGACAGATAATACCGTTTACCTTACATTTGTCACCTCTGTGATTACAGTGAATTGATCATGAAAACTGTTCCACGGTAAAATGGTGGATTTAAAGGCCTTCGGAACGGCCTGTGACACACTAATACAGCATTGCCGTCGTGACCTTTGCTACCCGTACACACTTCCAGTTTCAAACGGCATCATTGTCCGAGCTACGAGGGAACGTGGACTGCTGACCTATAGTTCCACCTGTTTTGGTCATCAAGGCCAATCAGCGCTATTGACTCTTTTTCCTGCCATGGGAAAGTGGTTGTCGTCTCTGGAACAATCTCCTGACCCAACCCCCCCCGCCCCCACTGCCCAGCTGACGGCAGCCAAAGAGAGGGGACATAATGCTTTTGCTTCTCCCCCCCCCCCCCGCTTGCGGCTGCCAGAACATGTGAAATGGGAAATGTTCGACATCGCCAAAAAGGGAAAGAAGGAACGTGTCTCCTGAATGACCCCTGGTTCTGAAAAGAGTGCACATTCCTTAAGGAGCCCCTGCCAACTCAAAGCATATATACCACCGGGTTGGGGGGGGGGGGTTGACGATTTGCTGCATTATTTACCTCCGGGTGAGCTGCCCATATAGGAACGGGCCTGTCTATCAAACCACCAAGGCAAAGAAGACTCCAAATACAAAGCCAGCCGAAGCTGCAAAAGGGTAGTGGACTGACTGTCTTGCGGGTCAAATTAGGAATGTGGATTGATTATTGTTCTCTATGGGCCCCTTACCAAGAGGCATCAATGCTACGATGTCAGAAAAAAAATCAGTGTCCCTTTTTAAAATTATCTGCATGTGTATTCCAGCACCAATTAAATATGTCAGTTTGGCATGCATTCAAGACTATCTTCAACTGAAAAACACAAAACAGAAAAATAACGGATTTTCTCATGGTTTCCTTCTGAATCTCCATCCAAGCCTTGCTTCCTTTTCATACCTTACATAAAATAAATAAATCAAATAAAAAATACATGCATACAATAACGTGGTCGTAACTCCTGTTTTATCATTTCATCATCTTTATTCAAATCACTACAACAATGGTTGGAACCGAATGAGTCGTGTTGGGAGTGAAGAGGAATAGAAATTTGCTTTGGCAACACAGTGAAGATAAAGAATATAGGAAGAGCAAATAATACGCCGTCAACTTTAGTTTTCCTTCGCGCTCATTGAACTGAGCCTTTCCGTCATCCGTACACGGAGGGTGGGGGTCCCGTCCGTTATGCCTCCTTCACGTATGTCCTCACGGCCACCACGTCCCCCATCCTGCATTTCTGTTGGGGGGAGAGCAGAGGAGGGGAAGGGGAGGAGACGGGGAGAGGGTCTTAAAGGTGTCAGCTGGGTGAAGAAACCTCCCAGCATAAGCTTTGAGTTATGGGGGGGGGGGGTACACTGTGCGTAAAGTGAGCAAAACCGTGCGTAAAGTGAGCAAAACCGTGCGTAAAGTGAGCAAAGCCGTGCGTAAAGTGTGCAAAACCGTGCGTAAAGTGAGCAAAACCGTGCGTAAAAAGACGCGTGGTTTACGCAGTTTGCCTGAAACGCCATGGGGTGCAACCCCGCTGACGATGGGATTAATTTATATTGAACAAGTCAATCGACAGCAAATCTTTGCAGTTTAACACATGGACTTGTGTTAAACTGCCGTGTTTTAATCATCAAATCATTTATGAAGTTGGAAAATGCAAGTCGGCGCTTTTGGGTGATCGCTGGCGCTGCTGTTTTGGTGCAAATTGAAAAGCGACACGAAAATTCCGAAACGGCCAAATTGAATAATCCTCATGGGGTTTTATCCTCATAAAGGAAAGCGTGAATAGTCGCTTTGTGGGTTGGACATTATGGAGACTTGTATCATGGTGCCTAGAGGGGGGGGGTAGTGGGTGCAGCCTACTTACCGCTATCAATTTTCCGTCTGTCACCTCCCTCTCGATATTAGTTTCTTTGCCATCCCAACACTGTTTCTGCACGAGTATGCCATTTTCCAGGGTTACGACGGTCTGTATAGTAGAGAGGAGAGAGAGAAGTCGTTAACTCCCGACACCGAATAACCTCCAGCCCAAAAAGACCCCCATCCCCCCTCATCCCCTTTACGTGCACCGACCGTGGTTTTCCTGTCGTCTGCGGTGGTTTCGTCAAACGGCTCGTTCAGCTTGAATTTGATTTCAGTTGTTTTAAAAGTACTTTGTGACTTCATGCAAATATACCCCTGGTCGTCGACCATCACTATCAAATTGGGCTTGGTCCGATTCCCCACCTGCCTGGTTGCAAACCCCACACCTGCACAGACACAGCGGGAGGGGGGAAAATCATCAACAGATGCAACAAAAATAAATAAATAAATAAATAAATACTTTTGTGACATGCGTCAAAATGCACAAAATTCAAAATGGAAAACTTAAGTTTTAACCGTATAAAAAAAAAGAAAAAAAAAAAAGAAACTGCGGTCAGGAGCCAGTCAAGCCATAGTACTGAATCCGCACAGCATGCTGCTGCTATCACATGCATTATCACATCCCCGAGAACTCAGGACAACCTGTCCCCAGAACCGGATCTAGCAGATCCTCCTACCGATTGCTTTCATGTAGTCGTCAAAGTTCTCACTGGAAACCATCTTCCACGTCCCAACAAACCTCTCAACCATCTTTGCAGCTGTGTGTGAAACCCTCCGCAGACAGGCCAATTGTTCCAAGAGCACGAGTCGTGCCGGTGTGAACCGGGGCCAAGCTTTTTAAAGGGGCCCGGCTGACGCGCACGGCAGGCGAGCCCAATCACGGCCGGCGACGTCAGAGCATCCTGGTTCCGCGACATCCCATACACTCCGCTGGAATTGGTGAGAGGTTTTTTTTTTTTTTTTTTTTTTAGAAGTCCCATCTAAACTTGGTGCCAAATGACATTTTAGTCCTACTGTGTCAGAGGTTGGAGCTTGCATAATGTTCTCTCCGACGCTAGAATGGTCCATCCTTTATCAGGGAGATACGCCACAAAACAAGGACACATGGTCCAGCAGTTACCTACATATGACACTGGGGTTTTTTTTTTTTATTTCTGCCAAAAGGCTTTTTTAATTCACTTGCATTTAAAAAATCCACTGTAGTGGGCAGTTTGTCTTGATATGAGAAACTGGACACGGCCGCTATGCGACCAAACGGCTAGGAAAAAGCAACTCGTAAGCGAATCAGACCACGAGCAACACATTTCAATAAAGCAAATTTTATTATAAACAGCAAATCATACAGATGCACATAAATATATACAAAACATGAGGGCTGTTCATTTCCCAGCCTTTGCCTGTGGGTCCTTGGCCCTGCAGCGGGACTGAAATGCACTCAACATCTCGTTGCTGGTCAGGTTTGCCCCTTTCATCAGCAGCCTCTCTCCATCCACTGTAGGAGAAACGAGACATTTACTATCACCTTTCCATACGTTGTTTTTTTTTAACTTGAAGTTTTACAGACGTTTTTTTTTCTTTCTGCGCTCTGTAAACTTCATTTTAAAAAAGGGCTTCACAGATGACACAGAGATAGCTGGAAAAAATATCCAAGTATCACTTGGCTTTCGGAGGATATTACGAACTTTTGATTTAATTGCATTTAAAATAAACCACTGAAAGCATACAGCAGTTTTGAGGTTTTAGTGCTATGCCAGCAGTTTGCTGTTGAGAATTTAGATAAAGTTCGTGACTGCATTTTTGTGTAATGACTCTCCGCTGAATGGCCCAAACTAGTAGGTGTTATTTACAGGGAGTGCACTGAGATGAGTAATGATGACACAAAGTTGAATGATGCTGACCATGTTTTGAGACTTGAAGAAGACAAGTGAGAGGTCACTGGAGCAGAGGTATAGCAGGATGTAATAGGTAACACCCCTCCTGGGTTTTTTTTGGCTGTTGAACTATGGCAGATAACTGTTTGTGGCGACTTCTCACCTGGCTGACTTATTTCAGGTGTGTACATTAGAAAGAAAGAAAGCCACTTTGACATCGTATTCTAACAACAAATTGTATTATTACAATGAATGTGTTCTCTGCATTTAACCCATCCTTATTGTATTGGAGCAGAGGGCAAATGCGCCCGGGGCCCAACTCCAGTTCTTCTTTCCATTGCCTTGCTCAAAGGCAGACAGGAGTATTAACCCTAACATGCATGTCTTTTTGATGGTGAGAGGAAACCAGAGCACCCAGAGGAAACCCACGCAGGGGGAGAACATGCAAACTCCACACAGAAAGGACCTGGGATGGCCTGGGGTTCGAACCCAGGACCTTCTTGCTGTGAGGCAACAGTGCTAACCACTGGGCCACTATGCCATGTTACCATTTTCTGAGGGGATGTATCCCTCCATCCATTATCTGAACCGCTAATCCTGCTCTCAGGGTCGCGGGGATGTTGGAGTCTATTCCAGCAGTCATTGGGTGGCAGGTGGGGAGACACCCTGGACAGGCTGCCAGGCCATCACAGGGCCCACACACACATACCCATTCATACCTAGGGACAATTTAGTATGGCCAATTCACCTGCCTTACATGTCTTTGGATTGTGGGAGGAAACCGGAGCCCCCAGAGGAAACCCATGCAGACACGGGGAGAACATGCAAACTCCACACAGAGGACGACCCGGGATGACCCACCAAGGTTGGACTACCCCGGGGCTCGAACCCAGGACCTTCTTACTGTGAGGCGACTGCACTAACTACTGCGCGACTGTGCCGCCACGTTCTAGCGTGTCTGTTTGTATTCAATGTACAGTGACTCCCATATAACTCGTTTTTTTTAGTTGACCAGATATCTGCAGTGGCGCAAACATGTTGTGTGCACTTCTTAAGAGGGGATGTATATGGTCTAATAATTCGCCATGATGTATGAAAACTGCTGATCCTGCCCCCTTTAAGAGATCTGCCAATCATCCGACAGAGAAGCTGACTTTGGGTGGGACAAAAGAAAATTATGAATGCCTACTGTTCAGTAAGTACTGAGATATTTTTCCCCATGCAAAAGCACTCGCAATTCTTCTAGTGACTCCCATGTATGTGTCTTAGGTACAGTAGGAGAAAATGATGACAGACTGTTCAAATCTTAATACACCACCGCTCGATAGAGAGCAACTGGTGTCTTCTCCCAGCCATTTGAATGAGGGCCGTTTCATTGCTTACCGTATGTGACGTCCACCACAGGCTCAGACTTGTCATGTTTGACCAGGGTTGTGACCTCACATTTCATGTTGGAGGCCCGGGCTTTCTCTGAGCCAACCATAACCAGAAACTCCCTGTGGCAGAAATGAGTGCACATTTCAAACAATACTAGATAATCAACTTTGCCTTGCACGCTTGCCAAATGACACTTTGATGAAATGACCAGTGGACAGAATATTTTCCAAAATATGTGGGCGACAATGGCCCTCACATCGGTCCAGTGACCCCATACAGTTGGTCTAAATCCAGGGATGGGCAACATGATCCAGAAAGGGCCGGTGCGGGTGCAGGTCTTTGTTCCAACCAAGCAGTTACACATCTGAGTCTACAAATCAAGGTCCTTAGCAAAGACTATTTGGTTGACTAATAGAATCAGGTGTGGAACTGCTTGGTTGGAACAAAGACCTGCACCCACACCGGCTCTTTCTGGACCATCAACGAAGGTTGAATCAGTTCATCTGGATACAACGTTTATTTCTGTCAATAAACGTTGTATCCAGATGAACTGATTCCACCTTCTTTGATTTTCTTACCTGGATTATTGAGCATGCATAAAGACTTTCTGGATCATGTTGCCCATCCCTGAATGAGCTCAATAGCCATTGTCAGTGTCAGAGAATGACACTGGCAAATGAAATTACTATTTGATGCATTTTGAGAGAGCCAGTGGTATATGCTTAATAGAACAGCCTACCGGCGAATAATAATAATAATAATAATAATAGTAATTAATAATACATTTTACTTGTGGGCCTTTCAGAGCACTCAAGGACACCTTACAGAACAGTTAAAAAACAAGCAGCACTGTATCAGGCAGCATAAAATCAAGACAAAGCAGGGTAGACAATGAAAAGTTAACAACAGATAAGTGTAAAATCATAATGCAAACGTATGACAGCTTGACAGCACACTACGATTATCATGTATATTAGACGTCTGAACCCTAAACTACACAATCTGACGTCATGAGACCTCCACGACAAGAAGTTATTTCCAGTGAAACAGGAACTCAACCCATTTATGTCGTATTTCCTTGGTGTAAAATTAATGATACACTCCAGACAGTACGTCTTAGAGTGGGACTAAGGAATCCATCTGGTCGTGAGAGACGTTGTTTAACAAAGTCAACCGCGGTCGCATCACAGACCAGATACCGTGTTCAACAATATAATCTGACATCACGACTACACAACAAAATGAGACGCTCTAAAGTATTATTACCGTGTGGATCGGACATTGGACTCAAACGGACAGAACTGTACCACTATTTTCTTCACTGATTTCAGCACCACAGCCGTCTTCCTGGAAGCCGCCATGTTTTCTGCGTGACCTTTCAACTCAATCACGTGTCGAGCGGCAGAGGAATTACAGGCCGCTAGAGGGCGTCAGCGGATCGATCGACACGTTACGATGTGACACGTTATAGTCGGTTCCTCCACGCCTGCGGTAAGTATTTACGGTGTCCCCCCCCCCCCCGCTTCTTAATCCGACGATTTTAATTACAAACAGTAAATGCGTCATTAGTATTCAAGGCGCTTGCAAAACGTGGTTGCTGAGTAAGTACATCATGTCCAACGCAGAAAGTAGAATAGGCCCTAAATAACATTACGTAGACTGTAAGGCACCAACATCGGTTTAAGGAATAAACTGGGTTGAAATTCAAACGTCAGGTCTCCAGGTTACTCTGTGCTGCATAATGTCAAGTCCTTAACAATCCTTTGGCAGGTTTTATTTTCATTACTTTCGGGGATTTGTAATAGGACTACAACTGCATTTTCATTACTTTTAGGGATTTGTAATCGGCCTTCACCTGCAAAAGTGCAAATCACTGCAATATGTTTTGAAAGCAGTTTTCATATTTTTTGCCAAGTGTAATACAAAACCTTGCTGGGATGAGAGCTGTTTCTTCCCCAGCACCATTAAAGACACCACGCCTGCATATGACTGGTGTTGCATGATAATACAAGCTTTGCAAACTTTTTTCAGAGCAGGGAAACAGTTGTGATGTCGATGTTTCTGTGTTTTACACAACATATATGGATAGAATTCCTCCTATTCGAGTGAAGAAAGAAGGAAGCCACTTTATTTTAATAGAAATAATAATTAATCAACTTATATAGCACTTTTCTAACACTCAAAGTCGCTTTACAATAAACGGGGTGAAACAAGACAACAGATAAACCTAACACAGACATACAGGGAGGGGTGGATGGGGGGGGGGCTACAAGAGGGAGAAGCGGCAGCCACACACGATGCCAGCAGTACTCTCCCACTTAAACACAAACAAAAGGGCAAGAAAACAAAAAGACAACGACACTGTGGACGTTGGTTTTCTGTAGGGGTTTGCTCCCGTAGCCTGTTCCTCTCCCGGGGTATCCACTAGGCAGTGGCACTATTTAACCCATAGCTGGGGAGTTCAAGTTGCATAGTGAGATCCGTCCTCATCCACCCTTCTGCGGTAGCCCTACATAAGGTTCTCTGCCCCCGGCTACTGGCGTGCATGACTCAGAGGTCAGGGGTGAAGAGATCAGATAACATTACTAAGTGTTTTAAAGGGACATTTCACTAATGGTTTTGTGCAGTCAGTGCTGATGAATAATGTAGGCTTGAAGCAATAAAGTCCACACTATACTGATGGGGAATTCACTGTTGTCCTGCTCACAGGCGTTCCCACAGCTCCTACACGTACCAGAATGCATTGCTGCACAGTAGCTTCTGCATCGCCGTCCGTAAAAACCCTCTGTGCGAGTTTTGTGTGACGTCATTTACACCCACAGAAATGCAGCTTAGCCAAGAGAATGAAGGTGTTTACTGAATAGTGAGTGTGTTTAGAGTAGATTAGAGTAGAAACCCTGTTAGGCTGTAGTTTATTTCTCCACCGAGTGACATCACGATACATCACTTTCACTACTGTCCAGAGATGCACAAAAGGCCGGGGACAACTGCAGGTGGTTTTCATGTTATCCCTATCTCAGACAGACGCAGATAAGGTTGAAAACTTGTGAATTTTCCCTCCAAGTCAAGGTAAATGTCATGCCTTCTGGGACAGGTTTGTCTTTAGCGTGCATTAAGGGTTCTAGGCGAGACTGATTAAGCTGCACTAACAGGGTCTCTTGACCTATTGGTCAAGGTTCCTGACCTGTGGGTTTGTTTCAGGGGGCAACATTAAAGGTTAACAATCTAGATAATGTTGTCTCGGTAGATAATATCTGTCCTCGGTGAATCGCTCTGGGTTAGGGATCCGGACTACATTCTTTAGATAGCTGTTCACCTGTTCTAAATGAGTTGTCTAGACGGTGTTCACTTGGTTGATGTGGTTTTGTCATTGTACAGTTGTGTGATTACAATGAAATTTGCTCTCTGCATTTAATCCATCATATTGTATATCAGTGGGCAGCTGCAGCGCCCGGGGACCAGCTCCAGTTCTTCTTTCCATTGCCTTGCTCAGGGGCACAGACAGAAGAAGTGTTAACCCTAACATGCATGTCTTTTTGATGGTGGGAGGAAGCCCATACAGACAGGAGGAGAACATGCAAACTCCGCACTGAAAGGACCTGGGACGGCCTACGGTTCAAACCTAGGACCTTCTTGCTGTGAGGCAACAGTGTTAACCACTGGGCCACCATGCTGCCCCTAATTAATTTTTTTCTATCTGTTCCTTGTGGAAGAAATCTCATCTTAGTTTGCTTCACCAAAATCATTATCCACTTTACTATCACCTGCATTTGATTCTCAGTTGAAACAGTGTCTGGACACCGATGGCAGCCATGCATTTTAAAGCAGGGTTAGTATAAATCCTTTACTGGCTTGGTTGAATTCTAGGAGGATTGAAGGGAGGTTTTCGTTGTGATGGGGGCAGGTAAGGTTTCAAAGTTTAATGTTTCAGCCCTCTGGATTGCGCGATTTTGTTTTTGTTTTTCCCACCCGTATTCCCGACAGGTCTTGTTTTGAGGCCTCCACCTGCGACGATGATGGTGGTGGTAGTGGTGGTGGTGGTGGGATGATGTTTCCCAACGACCCTTTTGTGACTTTTGAAAAACTGCTTGTAAGCAGTGTGACAGCACAGTGGCATCGTTATTTCCGGTGATCTAACGTCCCACCTATCCAGTTGGCCTACCAAGCGTTATTGCGCATGCGCGGGTTAGGGTTCGAGTCGCTATAAATTTGCCACGGTTGGACGTTTAAACAAGGTGGGACAAATCGAAGAAATATTTAGGGGGCATCCGGATTTGAACCGGAGACCTCTTGATCTGCAGTCAAATGCTCTACCACTGAGCTATACCCCCACTCTAATGCTTTGGCGGCCTGTGAGTCGTGTCTCCCGCCTGCCGCCCAATGACTGCTGGGATAGGCTCCAGGATCCGCGCGACCCTGAGAGCAGGATAAGCGGTTTGGATAATGGATGGATGGAATGGAGGACAAGTCGTCAGAGCAGCGGTCCTTCGCAGAATTTTCAATACAATGGAATTAGCATGTGTAAACAGCAGTGTCTCCTTCAGACTGACATGACACAGCTCATCATGGACCGCTGGAGTGGAAACTGGTTGTGGCACTTTCCTGTAATCATCTGACAAACGATGCCACTATATATAATAGTTTAAGGCAGGATGAATGGATGGGGGGGGGGCTTTCAAACGCTAAGTCAATAAAGGGAAGCGCTCGCCTCCAAATTGACAACCAAACAGACACATGACACAATCAAATACAGAGAGGGACACGGGGAATAGTCGCAGATGGCTGGGGGGGGCGGGGTCTGCGCAGACATTCTCTCGGAAACCACCTGAACGGCGAGAGCAGCCAATCCACGTGCTCACAGAGCGGCGCGTAAACAACAACAGCTCGGAAATGTCATACGCAAAAGTCAATACAGTTACAGTCGTTAATTTTAGGGTTAAAGCAGCAAGGCCGCCGTACAACGAATCGGCGAGCTTCGTTTGATCACGTGGTTTTCGAGAGACTGTGTACAGACGCTCCTGGCGGATGTGAACTGTCTAGAGCCCGGTGGGGAGAACAGGAAGTGGTGAATATGTATTCTGATTCTTTGTGTACGCGTTACGGGATTTTTTTTAATTCCTCAAAATAGTGACCAACTTTATAAAATACACGTTTTTAGTTCGTCTAGTATACTACATAAGCAATACACCATTCCTTGTTGTTGTATGGGGGTATAGCTCAGTGGTAGAGCATTTGACTGCAGATCAAGAGGTCTCCGGTTCAAATCCGGATGCCCCCTGAATATTTCTCTTCACTATTTATGTTTTTTCAAATATAAAACAAGTTTAACGACAGATACAGGTGTGTGCACCTGCCGCCTTTGGCGATGCTGCTCCGTGCCAGGCTGTATCCCCCTTCCTAATTTTAGAAGAGAAAAAAAAACAAAAAACGTGACACGCTGCGATGCGTCGCTACACCGTCATTTAAAGCACAACATTGTGGTTTGGTGGCTCTTCACTCTTCACTCTGCAGTTTCAATTTAAAGTGGACTGTAGTGGTTATAGGTCTTATCGTTGTGATCAATGTCCTTGCGGTACCTCATACTACATTTATCATCTGCAGTCACTTCTAGGATCCCACAACAGATCCGGGTTTGTTCGCGAAAGCTGAACATGATGCACACAACTGAAATTCTAACAGCTCCGTCCAGATTCTGTAAACCGGAAAGCAGTTTAAGTCAAACACCATGGAAGCGTGTGGTGTGACGCTGTACTGGACAACCTCTACCAGCAGTGAGTGGTTTGAGGCCTTACGGCGTTTTATTTTTAGACAACCTGGGTCTGACATCCTTTACTGTGCGGCTTTATTTGGACACCATTGTCCTGCCTCGTTGTTCATTATTGTTAATTACTTTGAATCATAGTTGTACTTCAGCATGGCAGCAAAGTCCAGCAACCCCAGAGGGGGAATAAAAGTGTGATAAAGTGCTTCTAATGGCAACCGACTCGTCAAGTCATACTGTATGGGACTCCGTTTAAAGGACAAACGTATAACACAGCCGTCCACCCTGTTCACAGGAAGCGTGTATTTATATTGTATGCATAACCAGCCTGGATGCATTCAGTGGGCATGAGACCAAATGTTTTGGGGGGGGGGTTGACGTCCCCACCCCCCAGTTTCTAAAGGTGGACTTTATCCAAATTTCAATGTGCAGCAACGCTCTTTCCTGCTGAGCAGCGGACAGCACAAGCCAGCTGTGGCATACATGAACCAGGAAACACAGGAGTCTAAATTTAGACACTAGCCTTCTGAGAGACTCAAGCATTTCCTAACCCCCCCCCACACACGCCCCCCCACACACACACAATTATAGATGTACACGTGTACTTATTATACCCTTTGCTCCATTCACAAAAGTTGCACATGAATTTATAAACACATGTATATATACATACAAATACACAAATATGCACAATAATATTAGTAATATATAACACAGATAAACTGCAAACCACACTCCCACCCCCCACACACATGCATGCTTATATACGTACTTATACACACACATAAACTACACATGGCCCCACACACACACACACACACACACACACACACACACACACACACACACACACACCCTTTGCTCTATTCCCACACATTGCACATGAATATACACATACATGAATATATACATACAAATACACAAATATGCACATTCATACACACACAGATAAACTACAAACCAGACAGACACACACACACAAAACCTTTGCTCCACACTCATTGCACATGAATATACACATACATGAACATACAAATACACAAATATGCACATTTATATACACACAGATCAGCTACAAACACACACACACACCTTTTGCTTCATTCACACACATTGCACATGAATATACACATACATGAAACTATCAAAATACGCAAATAGATACACAATATGCACACAAATACACAAATATGCACATTCATACACACACAGATAAGCTACAAACCAGACACACACACACACACACACACACACACACACACACACACACACACACACACACGCACACACACACACACACACACATCCCGCCCGCTTCCCCAGGTCTGCTGTGTGCGGTCCGGCCCCGGCAGCAAGTTGAGGTACATTATGCATTGTCCCAGATGGAGAGCGCAGGGCGCCCTGAAACAATGCATTGGCAACTGTCAGGGGAAGGGTTGACCCCCTAAGTAAAAGAAGGTCAAGGGCAGCGTTTGTGTTTTTTTTTTCCCGCCTTGTTTGTCCACACTCCGAGGACTAAAAATAAGGTTGGTGTTGCTGAATCACCCATTCTATCAGGCCGTAGTGGGAGAGGCAGGAAAAGCAGAGAGGGGGCAGCCTTTCTCCGGCTCCATTTGTTAACTCCTGTCGTCGTTGTTGTTGTTTTCTGCTCCGTCTCTCAGTGAGGCCCTGTTGAGTTTACGGGAGACTGCGGCTATCAGCTCGGAGCGAGGCATTCCTTTGTCTCTACTCATCTGTGAAGGTCTCAGACATGTTGTTTTCTTCGGGAAGTGATTCCCCCGGAGTCACGACTCGTGAATTCTCCCATGGTGCTTTTTTTTTGGGGGGGGGTGTTTTATTTACTATTTATGTATTTATTTTTGACTCAACAGAGTGCCAGTGCCTCGGGTTTAATCCGCGCTACTGTACGGTCAGTCCAGCTCACATCTGTCAAACACATAAGGTGGAAGTTTGGGTAGTTTCATAAACCCCAACACTCTCCTGCAGAGGATGAGTTGAGAAACTTCATTAAGGTGACTGTTGGGAAATGGTGTTCTCCCTTTTAACTGCTAAGCTAACACCTTCACTATGCTTTATCCCTCTCCAGTTTGGGTGGGGGGGTGGGGGGGGTCTGTCAGGGGTCTTTGCTGGTGTCACAGGAAGTCCGTGAATAATGCAACCCCACTGGTTTACTCGAAAACCCCGCAGTTCTCCAAAATGAATGAAAACAGCCAATCGCTCTTGACCACAGGTTTGTGTCCCCCAGCCCACCCAGCCCCCCTGTTGGAAGCATAAATAGTGACACGGTCAGCTGAGAGGACCCCATGCTGACCCCTCACCCCACCCCCATTGCCCTTCTGCACCCCCATTAACATTAATGAGTCAGTAGCTCTTGTTTGAACTCTGCAGAGGCTCGCTACTGCCATGTCTTTTCTACCAGTGGCGTTGGCTCTTTTTTGCACACGCACTTTGTCGTACGGTGTGTTGTCATGCGGGCGACCCCACCAGGCCCTTGTGTGTGGCAGCTTATTTGTGAGCCTCTAATTCCACCAAACCTATGGCCGGTGGCTAAACCTGGAGAGAATGTGGCGTCTGATCTTTTTTAGGAGTTACTGACACAGCCTGTGAGCTAACACGGCATAAAACAAGTGTGTGTGTGTGAGACAGCCAGCCAGCCAGACAGCCAACCAACCAACCAACCCAGCCAGCCAGCCAGCCAGACAGCCAACCAACCAACCAACCAGCCAGACAGCCAACCAACCAACCAACCAGCCAGCCAGCCAGCCAGACAGCCAACCAACCAACCAACCAACCAGCCAGCCAGCCAACCAACCAGCCAGCCAGCCAGCTCATGTGTGGTTGCCTGCGTAAGTATAGTTTCAAGCTTGTTTTGCTGGCTCAACACACAAGTGGGAAGTGAAAGTACATGTACAAAAACCGTCGGGGCAGAATGTATTTTATTTTTTTGTTAGGAACAACAAACACGTGTGTGCGCGTGAGAGAGAGAGAGAGAGAGAGAGAGAGAGAGAGAGAGAGAGAGAGAGAGAGAGAGAGAATGCCCAGCGAGGTATATCCTAATGTCAATTCATCCAAAACCTCTATCGCTGAGCGACTCAAACTGACGACGGACTCCATGTCCCATGATGCCTAGCGACGCTGCTTGATAATCATAGCGATCTGTCACCGCCTCCTCCTCCTCCTCCTCCTCCTCCTCCTCCCAACGACGTCTCGCTTGCCGGAGCGAAGACCGGAGCAGAGGCGCATACACACACACACACACACACACACACACACACACACACTTACACACTCACTCACACGTATATATACAACAAGCACACACGCGCGCGCACTCACACACTCTCACACACACACACACACACTCAGACACACACTACCATGTCTAGAAATACGCGCAGGATCAGGCACACGGCACCACACCAGCCTTTGTAGCTTTTGCGCGTTGTGTAGAAACTACAAGTCAGTTTCGCGTGTGCAAGGTAGCGCGGGGAGGTTTTAGGTCTTAAAGGATACACACACTCCGGGACACACAAAAACCCCAAACCGCCGACTTCTGCTCCATCCGCCGCTGCGTGCTGGGTCGGATAGCGCGCTACGGTAGGTGATCCATTTCATATCTGTCAAAGTTGTAATTTACCGCGGTCTGTGTCGTTTCGCCGCGTCGGTTGCGGTATTTTATGGGGGGGGTGGTGGTGGGGGTGAGGGGGGGGCGTCCGTGCGTACGGATGGGAAAACTTCATTGATTTCAGCGTATAGTTTTGAATGCGGCAGGAAGGAGGGAGAGGGAAGAGCCCCAGTGAGAAGAAACCGTCGCAGTGGAAGCCCAGTTTGAGACGCGATGCGTAACGATGGCCAGCGGGACTTGTTGCCGTCCGCCCGCCGCACATGACTCGCTTTACGGGCGGGCGGGTGTACGGGGATGTGTGACAGCAGGAGGACGGCGGAGTGTTTCGGGGGCGATAACGTCCATGAAGCACTTGAGGATTTGGGGGGCAGAAGTTGACGTCCTGCGAGGCAGTTGTGCATCGCGCCCTTCCTCCTGCACCGCAGCAAATGTGTCTGGATTGCTAAATCGCTTAAACCCTTGGCTGCCATTTACCGCAACGGCTTAAGACTGCAAAGTAATCGTAGCTTCTTTTTTTTCTTTTTTACTCGTGAAATGTCTGTTTACCCCCCCCCCCACTCTCCCAAGCCTAATCGTTCTTTAAAGAGCGTGTTTTTTATTTTTGCAACCGTCGCATAGACCCCCCTCCCCCCTCCTCCTCCTCTCTCTCTCTCCTCATACCACCTTCACGTATGGATTTTAAACTTTCCTCGCCATGTCACGGACCTTCCCGAGCAGGCCCAGTGGGGGCTGGGGTCAGCTGGTCGTCTGCATGCGTGCGAGTCCCTGTAAGTCTGCTGGGTGTGCTCTGCTGTACGTAGGGCAGCATTGTCCTGGCTGACGAGGATGACCAGGGTTTTCTTCCCCTGTGGATTATGGCCAGCATACATGCACAGATATATGCACACATGAACGCACGGTTGGGCACAGACACACACACACACACACACTGTGTACAAATGGAGGCACACATATGGACTCATGTAGTCACACACCCCCTCTCTTGCTCTCTCTCTCTCTCACACACACACACACACTCTTGCCTTTTTGCCCTATTGCAGACCTGTCACTGTAAATAAGAATTTACTCAGACCTGCCTGGTTAACAGTTAACACAGTCTCTCTCTCTCTCTCTCTCTCTCTCTCTCTCTCTCTCTCTCTCTCTCTCTCTCTCTCTCTCTCTCTCTCTCTCTCTCTCGCTCTCCCCCCTTCTCTTCCCTTTTCTCTTTCTGTGTCTTCACTGTCACACACACAGTCACCCCATGCCAAGCAGCCTACTGCCAACAGACCGTCACTCCAACACCACACACACACACACACCCCGACCCCCGCCCCTCCCTCACAGTCTGCCCCGATCTGTGGCCGTTCTTGAAAAGGAAGTGTTGGCAGCGCGTCTTCCTCCCTGCGTCCTGCCTTTCACAGAAGTCGACGTCCACTTCAGCCAACACAACAATATCTACTTTGTTGCAGACACACACGGTGGCTTTGCGTGAGCGAGCGAGCGAGCTCCCCCGTCAGCCCTCCCCGGGGGCTCTGCACAGCTCATAGTAATGCGCTGTGCCGTAATAACACGGCTGGTTTATTGGATTTGTTTTTCTCCCGCTGGGAACTTTGTAAATAGTCACTCAAACTGTGCACCGACCCCGTCTGAATCTCATGTTGGATCGCCGTGTTCTGCTTCATGTCATTTGAATGGCGTTTGCATTTCCTTGTGTTACTTTCTGTGACATCTGAGATTCAAACACAGACATGAAAATGCATGGCGTGGGACCAGTACAATAATGTCATTGATGCAGCCTCAACCCTTCCTTTATACATTATGCAGTATAATATAATACTGTAGACATTATTAAGTGTTGGGCGACACGGTGGCGCAGTGGTTAGCGCGGTCGCAGCAAGGAGGTTCTGGGTTCGAGCCCCAGGGTTGTCCAACCTTGGGGGGGAGGGTCATCCCGGGTCGTCGTCTGTGTGGAGTTTGCATGTTCTCCCGTGTCTGTGTGGGTTTCCTCCGGGATGCTCCAGTTTCCTCCCACAGTCCAAAGACATGTAGGTCAGGTGAATTGTCCCTAGGTGTGTGTGTGTGTGTGTCGACCCTGTCCAGGGTGTCGACACACACACACACACACACCCAATGACTACTGGGATATGCTCCAGCATGCCCGTGACCCTGAGAGCAGGATAAGTGGCCTGGAGAATGGATGGATGGATGGATGGATGGATGGATGGACTATATAGACATATCACAATATGTGCTCGCATATGCAAAAATACTGCGTTTAAGAATCCAACTGAGGTTGATCACGTTGAACTGTCTGTATAATAATGTGCAATAATAACGTATGACGTCAAACCAAAACTAATTTCAAGTGAAACGCCCTCAAATATTTCAAACCTCGCTATGCGAGAAATTTTAGTTGACAGATTCTCGTTACAGACAGGAAATTGAGTGTCGTGATATGAGAACATCAAAATGCCCCCCTGATGCAATGCCATCCGAAGATGATGAACGTTCATGTTGAGTTATTGCCCAGCCCTGCCTCCGTACGCACTTCCATTCATACAGCCACTCATTCACACATGTGTGCACAGATCCTACCGCATAACACACACACACACACACACACACACGACATTCAGTGGTGCACAGATACGGACTTCAGATTTTCCTGTAATAGTTTATTTCCCGGGTTCTCGGGCTTTGCTGTGGTGTCGTTGTGTGAGCGTAGCTCTCAGGCTTATTACAGCTTATAACACCACTCGTGTGAAAAGGTCGGAGGCAGATGCTGCTGCCTTGATAAATCTGTGTCGCTGGAGGAGCTGACTGTGTGGGGCTGAAAGAAAGAAAAGGGGATAACGGAGTTGCACATGCCCGGGACAAATATAACTCCACAACATTTGTAAAACGCTACTGCCGGTATACAGATGGAGACAAGAGGGGCCAGTCTTGCAGCTGTTTTAAGATGGAGAGAGAACGAGAGGGAGAGAGAGAGTCCAGAGTCTGAGAGAGAGAGAGAGAGAGAGAGAGAGAGAGAGAGAGAGAGAGAGAGAGAGAGAGAGAGAGAGAGAGAGACCAGTCTGAGAGAGAGAGAGAGAGAGAGCCCAGAGTCTGAGAGAGAGAGAGAGAGAGAGAGCCCAGAGTCTGAGAGAGAGAGAGAGAGAGAGAGAGACCAGTCTGAGAGAGAGAGAGAGGGAGAGAGCCCAGAGTCTGAGAGAGAGAGAGAGAGACCAGTCTGAGAGAGAGAGAAAGAGAGAGACCAGTCTGAGAGAGAGAGAAAGAGATAGACCAGTCTGAGAGAGAGAGAGAGAGAGAGAGAGAGCCCAGAGTCTGAGAGAGAGAGAGAGAGCCCAGTCTGAGGGGGGGGGCGAGAGTCTGAGAGAGAGAGAGAGTCATGTGTCTGAGAGAGAGAGCGACAGAGTGACAGAAAGAGAGGGATAAATCTGAGAGTGAGAATTGGATTTTTAAAACAAGTCTTTAGTCAGACCGACAGAGAGAC